>NW_021604684.1:3672879-3722863 GCF_004785775.1 Grammomys surdaster
TCTTTTAAAGAATACACCTTTCATGGATCAGAAAGGACTGACTACTGTAAGTAACATAGCTAAATAACTTCCAAGTAACTCCTCATATTCCCCTAGTCCTGTCAAGTCAGTCATAGAAACAGTATATTTTTTCCCAGAATCTAGCATCTGTCAGAGACATCACCAGATTATTCCATTGTATGTCAGCTTACTATTTAGTTACATTTTTCAGCAAAAGTGTGTGTGTGTGTGTGTGTGTGTGTGTGTGTGTATACTTGCCTGCTTGTGTGTGCACTCGTGCATGTAGTTTTGGATATGGAATCCAAACCTTGGGCATGTTAGGTAATCATTACCACTTAGTTACATCCTTGGCTTGTAAAGTTATCCTGTGTTTCTAATACATAATACAGTTTTTTCCTTTGGTTTGTGTTGCTAGGTGATGGAACTAGAATGGCCGATTCAACAACAATGTTATCGATAAGTGATCCAATTCACATGGTACTAATCAAAACAGACATATTTGGTGAGACCACTTTAGTTGCATCCTACTTCCTGGAATGGCGATCAGTTTTGGGCTCAGAAAATGGAGTGACCAATCTGACCGTGGAGCTCATGGGTGTAGGTATGATTAGCGTCACTCTTGGCTTTTTATAAATACTTACGTTTGTAAGTTATTTTATTTTGTCAAAATGGCTTTACAGGGAGAAAGCTGTAAAACGGGTTTTCACTAAATTGTCTTAGGGGGTATCTTGATGAATGCCACTGTAGTTTTTCAAAGTCAGTCTGGTCTAAAGGGATTTTTTTCCTGAAAAGTAAATAGAAATTTTAGAGGTGCAAGGTGTGTTTTTGTTGTTGTTGTTGTTGTTAAATAAATATAAGGTTATAAAGAAAACAGGAGTCTTTTAAGCACATGCATCTGTGTGTGCATATGCTTCTTTCTGGTATACCCTAGAGTACAGCATGTCATTATCACTACAGGAGTAGGTCTTGGGAGGGGAGGGTTTGGGTTATTTTGGTTTTGATTATGGCTGGAATTTCACAGTTTATCCAGGTCTGTCCTGAGTTCCCTATATAAGCCAGTTGGCCTGCCTCTGCTAGGATTATAGGCATGTGCCACCGTGCTGTTGCTGAGGATTGAGTACATGTGCCTCTATCCCCTTACAGCAGACAAGTAAGATGTGGAAGAGGTACTAACTTGTTCAGTGTCAGTAGCAATGAATAGTGAAGGACAGAGGACAGGGCTTGTACATTCATTATCTTATTGTTATTTCTTTGGAGTTTTGCATATATTAGCTCATAAATGAAAAAAGCAAAACCTGCTAATGTTTATGTAGAACATATGAGATTGCATTGGTATTACAGCTTATCCATAAGAGTTAAACTTGGAGCTAGAAAGATGGCTCAGTGGTTCAGATGCTGCACAAGTAGGAGGAACTGTATGTGTATCTCCAGCACCTAGAAGAAAAACTAAGCACATGCATATGTATCCCTGGCTCTAGTCTAACTGATTGGTGAGCTCCCAGGGTCAGTGGGATACCTTTTCTCAAAAGCTAAGACTGAGAGCAATAGTGGAAGACACCTGGCACCAGCCGCAGGTCCTCCACACTCAGTAAACTGGGCAAGGGCATGTGCACGTGAGTGTGGAATTACATAGTGAAAATAAAAATGTAAGAATTTCAAATCCATGAGGTCAGAAAAATTTCTTAGAATGTTTTTAGAAAACTAAGAATATATTTAATATTATTAAGTTTGTGCTTCAGTAAAAGATAAAAACCATTTTGATTTGGTTCATTTTATATTTTTGATTAATTTTTAGTATGTGTTTTAAGTGCAGTGTTGCATATTATCACTCTACCTAGCTGATAAGGGAACTTACTCCTAAATTACTTTGGGTAGACTTTGACTGACTAAATACAGTAGTACTGAAAGTTCCATGTTTTAAATAGAGTGTAAGTGGAGTTGTAAATATTTATTTTTATTTATAGGCACAGAATCAAAAGTTTCAGTGGGAATTTTAAATATAAAACTTGAAATGTACCCACCACTCAGCCAAACGCTATCTCAGGAAGTAGTGAACACACAGGTAAGTCTCACTTCCTCTTTTACATGTGCTTCAACTGCAGTAAATGTTTACCTAGCTGTTAGATTTGTACTAAAATGATTAAGGGATAGGAAAAGAATTATAAAGCTGGGGTTGGCGAGGTAGCTTAGTGGTCAGTGCTTGCTTAGCATTTACAAGGCCCTGTATTTGACCAAGCTCCAGGACTGGTAGTATGTTGGGGGAGGTGGTGTGTGCTGTGCCACTGTGAAGCTTCAGGAGTGGTGCTGGCATTCCACTGCATGAGGCCTAGGGGTGGAGTTCAGACATCTTCAGTCCATGGACACTGAGAGCTGGCTCCTTGGTGGAATCCTTGGGGAGGCTTTGACTTCTAACTCCACTGTCAGGTCTCTGGAATTACTTCCTGGGGTTTGTAAGAGCAACAGATTCTTGAGTCCTTGAGTTGGATTTCTGCTTTGCTCTTCAGTTCAGTTGTGGTTCTCTGCTTTCTTGTGGAATAATTCTCTCTGACTGCATACTTTATCTTGGAGCTGTGCCTTTATTCAACCCCACTCTATTCTTACGGCCTTAGACATCCTTCTCCCTCTCCCCTTTCCTTTCCTCTCATCCACCCTCACTGTGGTACTGGGCATCAAACTCAGGGCCTTGCCATGTGCTAAGTAATGTAGTCCTGTGTATTATAGCTATAGCCCTTTAAATTTTTATGTATTATCATAATATATGTATATATTTATTTATGAAGTTATATGGTGGATAAGCAAAAAACTATTTGATTTTTTATTTCTGTTTGGTTTGGTTTGCTTTTTTGAGACAGGGTTTGTTTGTGTAACACTGGCTATCTTTGACTTTATAGTCCATGTTGGCTTTGAAATCAGAGATATGCCTGCCTCTGCCTCTTCCTCCCGAGTGCTGGGATTAAAGAAATATGCCATCAAAATAACTATTTTAATTACAGTTTATTTTGTTGAAGTTTTTTGTATACAAGATTACCTTGGATAGCCCAGCATGACCTTGAACTTTCGATCCCCCTGCCTCAGCCTCCTGAATGCACTGGGATTGCAAGTTTGTGTCCTCCACTACAGCTAATGAATTCTGTTGTTACTTATATTTTTCATTGATGGCTGGAGGGATAGCTCAGTTTTTAATATTACTGGATGCTCTTCCAGAGGGCCTGGGTTCAAAGTTTATGAATTTATGAGTTTGGAATTGAATACAGGACTTCATGAATTGTGAACACCTTACATCACAGAGTGACATCCCCAGACCCATGAGTTCTTTGGTTTTGTGGAGTTTTTTTGTTTGTTTTTTGTTTTTGTTTTGTTTTGTTTTTAAGACATTTCTCACCGGCCTGAGCCTCATAGAGATTCACCTGCTTCAGCCTCCCATGTGTTAAAATTAAAGGCCTATGCCACCACACCTGGCAGGTTCTTCTATTAAAACCTAACATTGTTTTACTTACTTATTAGTGTTTAAGTATTTATCTTTATTTATATATGTGTGTCTATGTGGGTGTATGTGCATGTGTGTTGTGTGGGTACCTGAAGGGAGGTTGTAGCCCCTAAAGTTGAAGTTAAAGGTGGTAATGAGCCACCCAGTGTGGGTGCTGAGAATGAAACTAAGGTCGTCTGGAAGAGCAGCCAATGCTCTTAACCACTGAACCATCTTGCTAGACTCTATTGTTTTATAAGTATTTTGTCATTTTTCTGTGGTAATACTAGTCATTTTTTTGTGATAGTCATATGTGAGTGTGTGTGTGTGTGTACATGTATATAAAATTGCTAATTTTCAGACTTCTTTTCTTTCTTTTTTTTTTTTTTTTTTTCGAGATAGGGTTTCTCTGTGTAGCCCTGGCTGTCCTAGAACTCACTCTGTAGACCAGGCTGGCCTCGAACTCAGAAATCCGCCTGCCTCTGCCTCCCAAGTGCTGGGATCAAAGGCATGCACCACCACCGCCCGGCCAGACTTAAAAATCTAATTCTTTGTAAAAGTTTTATATATTATTGTGTATGCACTTAATGGGGATGGGGTGGGGCCAGTGTCATGGTGTCAGAGGACAACTCTGTGGAATTGATTCTCTCCTATTAGGGATCAAATTTAGGGCACCAGGCTTACATGACAGCCACCTCACTGGCCTTATTATTACAATTTAGTCAGCAATGCTTGTCTCAAACAGGCATCAAAATGACTTTGTGTGGACTGAAGAGACAAAGAACTGTAGGGACTTTCTATGCCCTCCCTGCTCTGAATAAAGGCATGAGACCTTTTTTTTTTTTTTTTTTTTTTTTTTTTTTTTTTTTATGAATGCTTTGTTTGTGCTTATCTTAACTTAACTCTTGTCTTCCTCCCCCCAACCCCACTTCCCAGCTCTTATAACTTAAATTGTCCTGTTTATATTAATCGGTGTTCTACCACGTGGCTCATTAGTTATGTTACTTCTCTTCAGTCCTGGCCTGCTTCTTCCTTTGCATCTGGCTGGGAAATTCTTCAGTCCCTGACTCTTTCCTAGAGGTCCCATCTCTGCTGGAGTCCCGCCGAGTCTCTCCTCCTTTACTGTAGACCATCAGCTGTTTATTAAACCAGTCAGGAGGTGGGAGAGGGAGGACTTACAAAATATGATGTAGCTATATGTATAATAATACTGAAGTCCTCTCTGTGGCACAAATCAGCACAAAAAGATCATCCCAAAAGAGATGGCTCAGTGATTAAGAGCACTGGCTGCTCTTCCAGAGGACCTGAGTTCAATTCCCAGCACTCACATGGCAGCTTCCAACTATTTGTAACTACAGTTCCAGGGGATCTGACACCCTCACACAACCATACATGAAGGCAAAAACAGTAATGAACATAAAATAAATACATCTTTAAAATAAAGCACCATGTATTTGAGGCAGCTATCTGCAACTCTTAACTACAAGGTATCCAATCACTCATTTGGCATACACATCCTACACATATACACATACATAAAGTTTAAGAAAAAAATGGAAAGGACCAGGTACCATGCTGGGGATAGAACAACACACAGGCAGAAACTTTTTTTTTTTTAATTAGTTCTGGCTGGCCTTGAACTCACAGAGATCCATTTGCCTCTGCCTCCTGAATGCTGGGATTAAAAGCATGTGCTACCATGCCTGGTTTATAGCAGTTTAGTTTTAGGAGTCTGGAGACAGTGAGTAAACAAAATGCCAGCTATAAACTGGGTATGGTGGTGCACAATTTTAATCCCAGTACTTGGGAGGCAGAGGCAGGAGATCTCTGATTTTGAGGCCAGCCTAAAAGTGAATTCCAGGACAGCCAGGGCTACACAGAGAAACCTTGTTTCAAAAAACCAAAAGGAAACTCCAGATACAGAAGTAACTAAAAAGTTACCACAGGGTGATATGTGATGGATGATTACCAGGAGGCCAACTTAGGTCACATCTATACATTAGGGTACAGAAGTATCTGAATTGCAAGAAATGTTAGTATTTAATTCCAAGATTGGGCCTGTGTTTTCCGGGTAGTGGGTGCAACAGCATTGAGCAAAAGGCTGTGTAGATGGAAGAGAGAAAATGAGATGGGGGAGGGGGGCAGAGTGAGAATAAGTTTAGAGGGGTGGTTTTCACGATGGTAGGAAGTGACTGAAGTGTTTTCTTACTTAAAAAAAAAAACTCCGTTCTGTGCAGGGAAAAGTCATTTGGATTATGGAATGGAAACCAGGGGTTTAGAAGTGATTATAGAATCCAGGAAATGTCCAGTTATTTGCAGAAGAGTATGCTCGTTTCCGGTTAAGTTGGAAGCAGCAATGGAGAACAGTAGATTGTTCTGGTAATTGGGGACATTTTATAGATATCTAATTTTTAATTTTTTAAATTTCAAGCTTGCCTTGGAACGTCAGAAAACTGCAGAGAAGGAGCGGTTATTTCTAGTTTATGCTAAGCAGTGGTGGAGAGAGTATTTGCAAATTCGACCCTCACACAATTCACGGCTGGTCAAGATTTTTGCCCAGGTTTGTAAATTATCTTCAAAAAGTTTCATCCCTATATTTGAAATGTAGTGCTATAAATATTTAATTTTCATTTGTAGAAATGTATTCATTTCATAAATGAAAGTTTATTTCTAAAACAGTTATCTTTTATTGGCTAGGTTGGTGGCATAACAATTTTTATTAATTTTGAATATACCTTTTCATAATACTTAAGATTAATTAAACATTTGGATATTAATAGCTAATATGTAAATTGAACTCTGTGTACAGAACAGGGCCTCTGGATATATATTGTTATTTTTTAAAAAATAGAAAATAAGGTCGGGCAGTGGTGGCGCACGCCTTTAATCCTAGCACTTGGGAGGCAGAGACAGGCGGATTTCTGAGTTCGAGGCCAGCCTGGTCTACAGAGTGAGTTCCAGGACAGCCAGTACTATACAGAGAAACCCTGTCTCGAAAATCCAAAAAGAAAAAAAAAAAAATAGAAAATAAGGAGGCTGGAGAGATGGCTCAGCAGTTAAGAGCACTGACTGCTTTTCCAGTGGTCCTGAGTTCAATTCCCAGCAACCACATGGTGGCTCACAACCATCTGTAATGGGATCTGATGCCCCTTCTGGTGTGTCTGAAGACAGCGACAGTGTACTCACATACATAAATAAATAAAAATAAATCTTGAAAAAATAGAAAACAAAAACCAGCATTAAGTACCATTTTGATGGCTTGTGAGTAAAGCCCTTGCTATCTGAGCTGACAGCCCTGGAGCTCATAAAAAGGAGGAAGGAAGAACCAATTTCAAACTAGCCTCTGACCTTCACACATGCAAAGGGGCATATGCACAGATTATTTACACACAATAGTAAAAATAATACATAAAATATTTTAAAACAATAGTAGTAAGTACAATAATTGTGTATAATCACTATTTCTAAGCCAGTGACCAGAAATGTTTAACTGCTTAATTTCAGCTACAAATGAACCTTGACTTTGGTGCAGTTTCATGCTGATGAACGTATTAACTTGAAAGTGCCTTTTAGTACAGCTGACCTGCCCTATGTTGTAGCTTAGTAACACAATACACTAAGGAATATGTGTTGTTTACCTTTGTGATCAGGTGACACACTGGAGCTGTGGCTGCCTAGCATCAAAAGTACATGCTACATATTACTAGTCTAGAAGTCAAAATTTAAAGTATAGTTTCTTCTGAATATATATAGGTATTACTTCTGAGGAATAGATTAGCAGTATTAGATTATTTTTGACATTAAGTGTCTTAGATGTTGTCTTAGTTAGGGTTTCTGTTGCTGTGAAGAGACACCATGACCATAGCAACTCTTATAAAGGAAACATTGGAGCTGGCTTACAGTTTTAGAAGTTTAGTCAATTATTTTCAGGATGGGAAACATGGAAGTATGTAGGTTGGAGAAGAAGCTGAGAGTTCTGCATTGTCAGGCAGCAGGAAGAGAATGCCACACTGGGCTTTGTTTGCCACACTGGGCCTGGCTTGAGTGCCTGAGATCTCAGTGACACACCTCCTCCACCAATGCCACACTCACTCAACAAGGCCATACTACCTTATAGTGCTACTCCCTATAAGCCTATGGGCCCATTTTATTTCAAACAATCACAGATGTATACATTCATGCGTATATCCTGTATTCCCTAATCATTGGGACAAACTACAAATGGCCTCATTTCTAGACAGGGATCTTGGGACTAAGAGTCCTAAGTTAACTGTTAGTGGGAAGGAGAAAAATTGCTTCTAATTTTTCATCGTGTTGTCCTTGTTCAGGTATAGGATTGCACTGGAGAAGTGCTGTGTGGAAATACATCAATGGTTCTGAAAATTGAGCAGTGTGTTTCTGTTGCCTACATTAGGTTTTGTTTCATCAGAACATTTTCCTCATCTCCAGAGTTTTAATTTTAAGTGGATCCTTCACTTTGCTGTATTAGCGATCATAAAGTTAAGAAAACTGTAGGCTTTGTTAATACTAATTCTAAAAACATAGTATAGTAAGTAATTGTCAGAGAGGTTTGTATACTCACTTGTCATTCAGCACAGTCATTACGATGTATCTGGTTCTCAGGACATAGTACCACACACCTTTACAATCCCAGCACTTGAGAGGCAGAGGCAGGCAGATCTATGAATTCGAGGCTAAATAGTTCTACATAGTTCCAAGCCAGCTAAAGCTATATAGTAAGACCCTGTCTAAAAAAAAAAAGAAAAAAGAAAAGAAAGAAAAAGAAAAAAAATGCATCCTGTATTTAGAATATATGACATTTTCCTAAAATGTTTTTCAAATTCTACTTTCAGTTGACTTGGCTAACAATTTTTTTAAATCAATCAGTTAAAAAAAATTGTCTGGTTATGAAATTCTGTGTGGCAATACAAAAGACTACATCAGCTTAGATTTAGAGCCCATTCCCTTCCCTTATCCATCATCTGACTCTTTTTAGAGCAGTTCTTAACTACTACAGGCTTTGGAGTCAGACAGTTCAGGTTTTAACAATCCAGTGCATGCCTTTAATCCCAGCACTTGGAAGAAGAGGCTGTCTGAGTTTGAGGCTAACCTGTTTTATAGAGTGAGTTTTAGGACAATCAGGGCTACACTAATATAAATTCTGTCTTGAAAAACAAAACAAAACCCTGGCTCCATTATATAACTGCTATAGTTTGTTTGTTTATTTATGAAGGAGAGTAAGACAGACTTCATAAGAATGTAAGTGCCAGGCAGTGGTAGTGCACAATTTTAATCCCAGTACCTGGGAGGCAAAAGCCCATGAACCTTTGTCAGTTTGAGGCCAGCCTGGTCTACAGAGCAAGTTCCAGGACAGCCATGGCTACACAGAGAAACTTAAAAGATACAGTAATGTAGTGCTAGATGAAGGAGTACACTCAATAAATGGCATCCAGAATTATCTACAGAATAATAGAAGGATGTAGTACTTACGGCGATTAGCTTGTTGTTATGTTTTTCCCTCTTCCTCCAGGATGAGAATGGGATAAATAGACCAGTCTGTTCCTATGTCAAGCCACTTCGAGCTGGACGACTTCTGGATACTCCAAGGCAAGCCGCTCGATTTGTTAACGTCCTTGGTTATGAACGAGCCCCTGTTATTGGAGGAGGTGGCAAGCAGGAGCAGTGGTGCACTCTGCTGGCTTTTCTCTGTAGAAGCAAGGTATAAACATGCAACAAATAGTAATATTTACTCTCAATTATTTTTTATTTATAGCATATTTATAAAAGAATTTCCTTGAAAATGTATGTATTATCAACTCTAACAAGTCAAATCTTACCACCATTATCTGTAATGTTTACACATCAGCACTTAAAAACATACCATCTTTATTTTTGTTGGATTTTTTTATTGAATAGAATGTTCTTCCACTGAGATAGAGACTCAAAAGTTATAGAGCCGAATGTGTTGGCTTATGCTTGTAGTCCCAGAACTTGGGAAACTGGCAAAAGATCACGGTTCAAGGTCAGTCCAGATAACAGAAAGCTCCTGGGCAACCTGTGCTTTATAGTGAGATCTTGTCTCGAAAACAAAGCAGCTGGATGTGGTGGTGCTTGGAGGCAGAGGCAAGTGGCTGAGGATGAGGCCTCATAGTGTATGTAACAAGCTCCAGGTCAGCCTAGGTCAAAAAAGAACAAAAGGCTATAAACAGAATGACTATAAGAAAAGGGCTTGGATTTTATGGTATGTATTTTTCTTTACTTTTAGTACAATTATATTTAACTTATATAATATATATTATAACTTGTATAAATTTGATATTAAACTTTGTAAGAAATTTGTATTTTATATTTTTATTTTATGTATAATATTTGTCAGTGCATGACATACATGTAGTACCTACGGAGTTACAGAGGATTGTGAGCTACCCTGTGGTTGCTGGGAAACCCAGGTCGTCTGGAAGAGCAGCCAATTCTCTTAACTGCTGAACCATCTCTCCAGCTCCTAATATTAAACTTTCAGTGATTTCAGTACTTTAACTTCGGAGCAAGAATGTTTCCTCATTTTCTAAACTCAAACAGTGTTGCTAATCTAGTGAACAAGTAAGATTTTTTAACATTTACTGGACTCTCTATGTATTTCCAGCTGTCTTAGTGCTCTCTCTGTAGCCGAGCCTGCCCTTGAACTCACAGAGTTCCACCTGCCTCTGTCCTCAAGTGCTGGGAGTAAAGGTGTGCACCACTACTTACACCCAAATCCCCAAAACAAGAAACTCAACAAATGAATGCTTTCTACCATTACTTCTAAGGGTTTCCAAATTTAGGACTTTAGTATGTACCCAAAAAATGAAACCAAAACAAACAACAACAAAAAACCATTGTAACTCATGAAAGCCTTGATTTCACAAAAACTCTCAAGTGAATTTTATACTAATGTTTACCCAATTCCTGTAGCTTAATAACTACAAATACTTAATAACAGCACAGTACTGAAAAACATTTAGATGGATTCTTAAATCCCATAAACACAAAAGATTTGAGCCTGACTTTGTGATCAGAGCCTGGTCTACAGAGCTAGTTCTTAGGTTGCCAAGGCTATACAAAGAAGCCCTGTCTTTAAACCTCATAGATTGTATCTTTAAAATAGTTGAAAAACACATTTATCCAAAACTAAGTTTATTTCTAAGCTATAGTTTCTAAAAGTTTTGCTTATATATTTAAACTTCTAAAATTTCTAGTACAATAGGAATAACACATTTTAAACATTTTTATTTAATAAGCAATTGTTTTGTAAAGCAAGTAATCACTCTTTTTAGTTTTATTTCTGTTACTATGCTAAATGAATTTTTGTATTAAATGCCTATTAAATTTTATTTTGGGTTTTGTTTTTATAACAAAAATCTCAGGAAGAAAACATACTGGCTCTAAAAATTTTTATTAAACATTAATACGATAAGGGTATGGCTCAGTGGGAGAGCAGTCCTGGGAGGGAGGAGTTAGAACCATAGAACCAGAATAAAATTTTGAGGGAAAGAAGTAATTCTTCACTTTCATACTCAATCATTATTTTTGCATGTAGCCTATAATAATCTTATACTTAAGATATCTGTCTGTCTATATACATCTAATATATGCCTATACTATGTGGCTAGAGATGAATTTGAACTTCTGGTCTACCTCCTGAACGCTGGGTTTACAGATATGTACCATCGTGACCTGCTTGTGGCGTGCTGGAGACCTAACCCAGGCTTTGAGACACTCACTCTACTCTGATCTGTACCCTGAGTCCCCAGCTTTATACTGTCTTTAAATTGTAGAAATAGTATAATAAGGGATGGGCTTGGAAACATTCCTGAAGTCCAAGCATCTGGCAGAGACAAGAGATCACTGCAAACTGGAGGCTAGTCTTTGCCATATAGTGAAAGCCTATGTAGAACAGTAATATAACAAAGAAAATCTGGGACATATAATTCACTCTAAAAATTAACATTTTATCATTTTATTGTTCTTGTAATCATTTTTCTATTTTAAAAGTATATATAGATACTGTTGAACTTGTTTGCTTAATTTGAGCACTTTTCATTTATTTACATTTCCTACTGGAATATTTTTACCTTCTTGTCCATGCCCTTTATTCTGTAATCTCCCTTGTGAATTAGTCCTTTCACATCAGCATATTTTTTCCTTGTTTCTGTTTAACACTGAATTAATGATTAAAGTTGAAGTTTTTATTGATTTTCTTTATTTAGGTATTTAAGAGAACTATGAATATATACTAATTTTACTTTCTAGGGTGATTGTGAAGACCATGCTAACCTGCTGTGCAGCCTTCTTCTTGGATATGGACTGGAGGCCTTTGTCTGTGTTGGGACTAAGGCCAAGGGGGCGCCTCATGCATGGGTCATGACCTGTGGAACTGATGGGACCATCACATTTTGGGAGAGTTTAACAGGCCACAGGTCAGTCAATTAAGTTTATGAGGAGAGTGTAATGCAGGGCTGGGGCCAATGAGATGGTTCTGCGGGTGGACATTGGCAGAAAGCTGGGTCCACACAGTTGTCCTCTGACTTCCACTTGCATGCCACAGCGTGTGAAAACAAAACATAGGTACAATTGTGGTGCTGGGGATCAAACCCAAGGCCCTGCATTCATTCATTCATTCATTCGTTCGTTCGTTCGTTCGTTCATTCAGTGTGTGAGGAAGTTAGGGCAACTGGCAGAATTGCTATCTTCCTCCATGTGGGTCCTGGAGCTCCCACTCAGGTCAGGAGGTGGGACAGCAAGCATCTTTAGACACGGAGCCTTCTTGAAATTGCATAAGCTTTTTTGATTGGATGAAACTCAGAAGTACATGTTTATAATCTTAGTTATTAGAGGCTTTTTGACATACAGTAGCTAAGTAACTGACTTTTAAGAGAATACTATGTACTTCTAAAATATTTGCTATAATTATATATATATTGACTTTTAGTTTTGTGTAATTGGCATACTTATTTTCTTGATTATTCCTAAGACTAAAAATGAGTTCAAGTTGAAAAACATGGTTTAGTTTGAAAATCTGAAGTGGGCACCAACTCTGTTGTTTCTTCCTGGATAGTCTTTCTTGTTTTTCCTTCATCTTGTGGTAAGTGTTCAGTGTTGTAAAGAGGGCTGGACTGCCTCCTTATTTTCCTAACTTCTGTTTCTCCCTGGCTGATTTAATAGTCATGCCTAATATTATACAGGCAAATTATTTTAATTATGATACTCTCTGGGATAAACTTTCTTGGTCTTCACCATAGACATAGAATATTTCCTCCCTCCCTTCCTTCCTTCCTTCCTTCCTTCCTTCCTTCCTTCCTTCCTTCCTTCCTCCCTCCCTCCCTCCTTCCCTCCTTCCCTTTCTTATTTTCTTCTTTCTAAGACAGGGTTTTTCTGTGTACCCTTGGCTATCCTGGAACTTGCTTTGTAGATCAGGTTGGCCTTGAACTCATAGAAATCCATCCTAGTCTGTCTCCCAAGTGCTGAGAGTAATGGTGTATTCCACTGCCACCCAACAATATTTTCTATTGTTAAAGAAATAGGAGTTGTTTTTTTAAAGCTGCACTGTGTAGATAAAGCCCAGTAATGCAGTTGAGATGGCTCAGTAGAGCGCTCACTGTGTGTGCTGAGTTCCCATCTTCAGAACTCCTGTAAGAGCTGAGTGTGGATGTGCACCCATGTTCCTCAGAGCTGTGAGTTGCGGAGACAGGAGGATCCTGGGGATTCAGTGACAGTCTATTTTACCCAGAACTGTGAGCTCTGGGTTCAGGGAAAGACTTCATCTTCAAAAAAAAAAGTGGATAATGCTAGAGACACCAGTGCAGTGTCAGCCTCCAGCCTGCACACACACAAGTGTGAGCAAGCAGCTGACACCTGTGAATAAGATTAACTACCTTTATAGTTTAAAAGCTCTCATTGTATAAAATTGTCATTTCTTTTAGGTACATCCACAAGCCTACTAATCCTGATGGACCTCCACTTGCTGAACAGCCCAAACCACTGTACCCCTATCGAACAATCGGTTGTGTTTTCAATCATCAGATGTTCCTGGGAAACTGTCAACCCTCGGATGCAGTAGAGACCTGCATATTTGATTTGAATGATGAATCCAAGTGGAAACCCATGAGTGAAGAAGCAATTAAGTCTGTGTGTGCTCCAGGTGCTACAACATCTCTCCCTCCCTTCCCTCCTCTGTGTGCATCCACAATTGATGCCTCAGTCACGAGCAATGAAATAGAAATGCAGCTAAGGCTTCTGGTGTCCGAACACAGAAAGGTAACTGACATGGAAGCAGTTGTGGCTTCATCCCATTTGTTGTGTTTATTTTCTAATCTTTCCCTTAGAATTATTATCTTATGTGTATTATTTTGCTTGTAGATAGGTATGTATACCACTGGCATGCCTAATGCCCTTGAAGGTCAGAAGAGGGCTCTGGATCTCCTTGGACTAGAGTTGCCATTAAAACTCCCATGTGGATGCTGGGAACTGAATTTGGGTCCTCTGCAAGAGAAACAAGTACACTTAACCAAAGAGCCAATTAACCATCCCGACTTCTTTTTCCCATAAATGTATTCACTTTAGGGAAAAGGTGAACAGTACTCATCCATTATTCTAGCTCAAAGCAAACACAATTGCTACCTTCATGAAGATTACAGTGGCGGAAGTCACGAGACAGTTGTGAGACTTAAAAAGGGCTAAGTCTGGGCTGGAAGGATAGCTTAGTGGCTGCAAGCACTGCCTGTACAGAGGACTTGGGTTCAGATCCTAGCACCCATATCCAGTAGTGACCAGCTTGTAGCTTCAGCTCTAGGGAATCTGACACACTTTCCTGGCTTACCCATATACACAAACACATTCACATATACATAAGTAAAAATAGATGTTTCTTAAGAATTCCTAAAGAATTCTACTAAACCTTCTAAAGTTATTATTTCCTCCTAGAATTGAAGGATGATGGGCTTGTTCACATTCTGCAATCAGATTTAGCCCAGTCTTGCCACCCCGCCATACATACCCAGATACACACCCCACCCCAGCACCACCCCTAGCTGTCCTGCCACCCCGCCATACATACCCAGATACACACCCCACCCCAGCACCACCCCTAGCTGCCCTGCCACCCCGCCATACATACCCAGATACACACCCCACCCCAGCACCACCCCTAGCTGTCCTGCCACCCCACTCCAGCACCACCCCTAGCTGCCCTGCTCCCTTGGCTTGTTTCTGGGGATATTTTTTTAAAAGATTTATTTTATGTGAAAGTGCTTTTGCCTGCATGTATGTAAGTTTGCCAGGTGTGTGCTTCATACCTAAGGAGGTCAAAGAAGGCATTGGATTCCCTGGAACTGGAATTAACAGTTATAAACTGCCATGTGTGTACTAGGAATGGAAACTAGATCTTGTGCAAGACCACAAGTACTCTTAGCCACTGAGTGATCTCTCCAGCCCTCCTCCTGTTTGTTCTATTCCACATGGGAGGAGGTAAAATTATATCTTCAGTCTAGCTTTAATTTGCATTCCTCTAATAATTGGATCAGATATCTTGATTATTGGCCATGTCAATTCTTCATAAGGGCATTATAGACAAGATGCAGTGATTAAAGGGAAGAGAATAGTATGTTTTATTTTTTATTTGTTTTTGTTTTGTGAGGCAGTCTCACTTTGTAGCTCTGGCAGGTCACTATGTGGACCAAGCTGGCCTTGAACTCCAAGAGCCCACGTTCCACTTAGTGCACCACCATAGTTGCTTAGGGTAACAGATTTTAAGAACATAACCTTATACTGGGAGTATAGCTCAATGGTAGAGTGTTTGTTTTGCATGTACAGTCTTCACCACCACACAACACACACACACACGTACACACACGATCAATCCCCAAATTTGACATTTACCAAAAGAAACTCTTAGAAGACTGAAGTCTTAGAATATTAAGTTATTTGTAATTCATGACTGACAAAGTGACTGAAATCCAAAATTTATAGAGAATATTTATTTCTAGTTTGCTTCTGATGCTCTCAATTAAAATCTCCTTCTTGGATAAACTTTTCTGGTTTCCTGACACCATCATTGGCAAACTGATTCATTATATTCTCTGGGCTCCAGGTCACTTCTGGCTTTGGCCTCTAACATACACTTGCCCGTCAGCTCATAAAACATTTATGTCTTCAGCATGGTGCTGGTGAGGACAGTGCGTAGTTACACTGCTGGGAATGAAGGTCCCTTCTCTCTCCTTTCCCCATGTTGCCTGGTAACTTTCTTATCTACTGTTCTATTACAAATGAAGACAGTATTTTATTGTATTATTAGTTTGTTTTTAACACAGTCTTGCAGTTTGACCATGGCTTTGTTATATTATGTATGAAAATTTACATAGCTAGTAAGCTATAAGGGCAATATAAAGTCAGAATGAGGATATTTATTCATATAGCTGAAACCTGTGTCAATGCTGATCATTCACTAAGTCAGTAGTACCTGCAAACCTCTGTGTGAAAAGGAAAGTGTTAAAAAAGACCTTTCAGACTGTGTTTTATAATTTTATGAATATTTGCCTACATGTGTATATGTATACTACTTTCGTGCCTAGTGTCCACAAAGCTCAGAAGGCTTTTTTTAAAAAAAGATTTACTTATTTATTCAATTTATATGAATACATTGTAACTGTCTTCAGACACACCAGAAGAGGTCATTGGATCCCATTATAGATGGTTGTGAACCATCATGTGATTGCTGGGAATTGAACTCAGGACCTCTGAAAGGGCAGTAAGTGCCCTTAACCACTGATCCATGTCTCCAGCCCATTGGAACTGGAGTTACAGATTGTGGTGAGCCTTCATGTGAGCTAGGAAATGAACCCTGATCCTCTACGAGAACAAGAGCTCTTAACTGTTGAGCCAACTTTCCGGTCCTGTTTAATCTCTTACAGTGTTAAAGACAGTGCCTCCTAGAGTAGCTGTTTCAGAAATACTTGATGTTCATTTACTCAATTGATTATTGACTTTGCCCTCTACTGTGGTTGAGTTTATGCTGATTGTCTTACTAAAGTTCTTGAGGGGGAAGGTGGTCTTGTATGTAGGACACTGGGCTGGCTTCAAACTTTGTGTCACTGAGATTGAACTTCTGATCATCCTGTCTTGTGTGCTGGAATTACAGGATGCACCTTTACCTAGTTTTATGTTGAGTTGAGGGGCCTTACCAACCAATTTAAACAAATACAACTTACAAATTTATTGATATTTTATCTTCCATATTAGGATGAGTCTGTGTATTCTATCTAATGGGTAGTTATTTCACACTTCTGAGCCTTAATTAGGTTTTCTCCTCGCCAGCACCATGCTGAAAATATTAAATGTTTTATATGCTGATGGACGAGGAGTTACAGCAAGTTATTATGTTCTATTTCTTTTTCTTTTTTCTTTTTTTTTCTTTTCTTTCTTTCTTTTTTTTTTTTGGTTTTTCGAGACAGGGTTTCTCTGTGTAGCCCTGGCTGTCCTGGAACTCACTCTGTAGACCAGGCTGGCCTCAAACTCAGAAATCTGCTTGCCTCTGCCTCCCAAGTGCTGGGATTAAAGGCGTGCGCCACCACCACTCGGCCTATGTTCTATTTCTTAGAAGTAACTTCCTGGGGGAGGGAAAAAAAAAGTAACTTCTTATTTTTATTTCTGTTTACCCCTAGAATAATTAAGAGAAAATTGAAAAATGAGGACAGCTTTTAAAACATCTCTTCCAGTGGGCATGGTGGCACACAGCTTTAATCCTAGCTATTGGGAGGCTGAGGCAGGCAGATCTCTAGAGACCAGGCTGGCCTACATACTGGGTTCCAGGACAGCTACAGCTATGTAGAAGAGACTCCGTCTTTTTTTTTAAAAAAAAAAAAAAAGAAAAGAAAAAAAGAAAGAAAAGAAAGAAAGAAAGAAAAGAAAAAAGAATCCGGGCAGTGGTGGTGCATGCCTTTAATCCCAGCACTTGAGAGGCAGAGGCAGGTGGATTTCTCAGTTGGAAGCCAGCCTGGTCTACAGAGTGAGTTCTAGGACAGCCAGGACTATACAGAGAAACCCTGTCTCAAAAAACCAAAAGGAAAAAAGAAAGAAAACAGAACCAGGCAAATCCCTGAGTTTCAGGCCAGCCAGGGCTACATGGTGAGAACCTATCTAAAAATGACCACAGATCTCTTCTTACAGGTGTGGTGGCACATGTTTGCATTCGTAGCACTCAAGAGACAGAGGCAGGAGAACCGTTTCAAGATGGAGGCTATCCTTGATGGCTAGATAGGACTATGTAGTTACACGCACACGTATCTTGAGTTGAGTGTGGTGGCATGTCTGTAATCTCAGCATTTGGAACATGGAGACAGGAAAATCAACAACATACTCAGCATCACACCTGGCTGATACCAGCCTGGACTATATGAAACTCCATCTCAAACCAACAAAAATAAATAAACAAGCCATTTCTTGGCCTACATTCATGTTATGTATGCTAGGTATAGTGGTGCGTTCCTCTAATCCTAGCACTCAAAGGCTAAGGCAATAGGATTGCAAAGTCTATGCCCATCTAGGCCATGTTCAGAGACCCTGCCCAGAAGCAAAAAGCACATTTTTATGAACAGGTCTTTAAAATATTAATATATTTCACACTTGAATTGCTCCAGGACCTTGGCCTCACCACTGTTTGGGAAGACCAGCTCTCCTATCTTTTATCACCAGCTTTGGCTTCATATGAATTTGAGCGAACAACAAGCATATCTGCAGGCAATGAAGAATTTCAAGATGCCATAAGGAGGGCTGTGCCTGATGGTCACACATTTAAAGGGTTCCCAATACATTTTGTGTATAGAAATGCAAGACGTGCATTTGCCACTTGTCTTCGGTAAGGATTTTATTAATTCATAATTTAAAACTTTGTTAATTCATAGATATTTTTGTATGAAGAAACTAAAAAAGCAATTAATGTAATAATTGCTAGGTGTGACAACATATAGATATGGGGGCATCTACAGTGACATTCTCCGTAAATACTTCTCTTTTTTATATAGGTCTCCATTTTGTGAAGAAATAATCTGTTGTCGTGGAGACCAGGTGCGACTGGCAGTTCGTGTTCGAGTGTTTACCTACCCTGAATCTGCATGTGCTGTTTGGATCATGTTTGCTTGTAAATATCGCTCAGTATTATAGGACTAACATTTCCTAAGAATTATTCCTGTGCTTTATTAGAATTGTATATGAGTAGCTGTGCGAAGGTTTCTTAATTTAAAATCAGCCTTTTGGATGTCACTGTTTTGTATAGATCTGACTGGTAATGTTTTAAAATATCATGTGTGTACTTTAAAATTAAGGATAAAAAATTTGTATTGAATTTAGTATGAATTAAGTGTATAATAATAAATGATACTTTGTTTTGAGGGACTCAGTTCAAATGTGAATGTAAGATCTGTTATTTTACATTAGCAAGTAATTAAAGAGATTTGTCTAATAGTTTAAGCCATAGTTAAATGAAAATGATCATTATTTTTCATAAAGGAAAGATTATTTTACACAAATTAGGAGAAATTAACCTCATGATAGTTTATTTATTACATAGATGAAAATATATTTTGCTAAATTACAATTTTTGTGTGATGCTAGGGATATATGAGGCTTTCCAGAAGCTTACGTGAAGACGTTGATATAAGAATAGAAAAAAACTAGGTGTGGTGGCACACACTTCTAATTCCACAACAGGCCAGCCTGGTCTACATAGCAAGTTGCAGGACAGTTGAGGCTATACAGTGAGAACCTAACTCCAAAACACAACAACAAAAAAAGGAATGTAGTAACCAAAAAGCATAAATTTTAATAACAAATCTCACATGAATATGTGGTATGTGAATAATGTATGGATATTATAAAAATTAATTGAGCACTTTAGAAAATATTTATTACATTTCATTGTTACAATACTGGTTGTTCTTTATTTTTTTTGTTGTGATAAAAACACTAGCCTATTGCCAAGCTGTGATGGTGCACACCTTTAATTCCAGCACTAGGGAGGCAGAAACAGGCAGATCTCTGTGAGTACAAGGGCAGCCTGGTCTACAAAGCTAGTTCCAGGACAGCCAGGGCTACACAGAGAAACTCTGCGTCAACAAACAAACAAACAGAAAACCCAATAAAAAAACAGATCAGCCTACATGTGACTAATGTCATTGAAAAAAATCATAAGAGGCCACTGAGAAAGCATGTGAGTTTATATTTATTTTAGATTGAGCAAATTTAAATGTTTTAAGAGAGCAGAGGTAAACATTAAAAACTATAGTAGTTCAACTTTCTATAAGTAACTAATGATGAATGTTTTCATTGTCTATTCTGCTTCTTTGCAAAGGGTTGTTTTGTTTTGTCTTAGTCATGCTAGGAATTAGATCAAGGGCTTCCTACATGCTAGGCAAACACTACCACTGAGTTACACCCACAGTGTCTCAACTATGTAGCCATGGCTGGCCCAGAACTCACAGAAGTTTGCTTGTCTCTGTGTGCAGTTTCTTAGTTTAGTTGCTTTATCCATTGGTCTCCTTAAGAAATAAGTGTATGCCAGTCCACTGTCTAAATTATTTATTCTTTTCATTACTTGTTGCAAATAAAATGATTTTACTTATTTATTTATTTATTTTTGGATGTCTGACTTTTTTTGTTTTGACTTTGTGTGTGTGCGCACACATGCTGGTACATGTGGGTGTATGTCACAGAGTTTGTAGATGGCAGACCAACTGTCTGGAGTAGGTTCTGTCCCTTCACAGTCTTTGGGCTCTTTAGTCTTGCTAGCAAGGGAGTGCTTTTACCCCTGAGTCATCTCACTGGCCTAAAAACTATTGTTTGAAATTGAAACCTAAAGATACCATGCCTAGCTGTGGTTGCACAAGCCTTTAATCTCGGCACTTGGGAGGCAGAGAAAGGCAGATCTCTGTGAGTTTGAGGCCAGCCTGGACTACAGAAGGAGTTCCAGGACAGCCAGAGCTACACAGAGAAACATTGTCAAAAAAACAAAGCAAAACAAAAACAACCAACTAACCAACCAAACAAAACCCCTAAGGATAGTTAGATATCATAAAACATGAAAAAAATTACAATGAATATTTATGATTTAATGTAGTTTTAGAAGTCAAAATATTGCTCCCTCTTCATTTTCAACTCTTGTAAGACTGACATGACTTTAGAGAATTAATCTGTTACTAGAATTATACATAAGTCCACCAACAGAAAATCACTTGTAGTTTTCAACTTTTTTTTTTTTTTTCAAGACAGGGTTTCTCTGTGTAGCCCTGGCTGTCCTGGAACTCACTCTGTAGACCAGGCTGGCCTCGAACTCAGAAATCCGCCTGCCTCTGCCTCAGTTTTCAACTTTTGAGGTAAACTGAGGCATATACAAAGAAGCTGGATGTATTGAGATGAAAGCTGTTTTGTTACTAGGTTGGTCCTCCTGTCTTCTATATAGTAGCACATGTATTTCAGCATGCTTTTGTTATCAATTCTACAATAAATTTGTTTGTTACACACTTAACAGTGTCTGGCATTAATACTCTTTGAAGTTGGTTTACTTATAGTTAATTCATCGATCAGTAGAGCTCTCGTGCTAATAATTTTGTGTTTGTGTGCTAGTCACTTTCCCTGTTGGTGTGATAAAGTACCATGATGAAAGCAGCTTAAGGGAGAAAGGGCTGATTTTGGCTCCCAGTTGGTTGCACTCAGTCGTGGTGGTAAAGTTTGAAGCAGCTGGTCATATTCCATCCACACTCAAGAAACAGGGATCCCAAACCCAGGACATAGTGCCACTTACCAAGCAAGATAATCCCTGAATGGCATGCCCAGAGACTGACCCAATCTCAGTATCCCTCACAGGTGTGCCCCAAGGTTTGTCTCCTAGGTGATGACCCAGATCCTGTCAATATCAACCATCAGAATGTTCCTTTGGATTTTCGTTTTGTTTGTCTTGGTTTTTTGAGACAGGACTTCTCTGTGTGGCCTTGGCTATCCTAGAACACACTCTATAGACCAGGCTAGCCTTGACCTCACTGACATCTGCCTGCTTCTTCCTCCCGAGTGCTGGGATTAAAGGTTTGTTTGATCCATCACCAACAGGATGGTATATTCCTTATAATTATATTTGATTTATAGTTGACACATGACAAGTACATTTGAAACCCATTTTCCTATGGCTTAACAAGTGTGAACCAAATGAAGTCTAGGCTTTATATTTATAAGACCATTTTTATGTATGTATGTATGTATGTACGTATGTATGTATGTATGTATGTGCTTGCCTGCAATGTTTACCATGTTCATGCAGTGCCATCAAGTCAGATGAGAGTGTCCTTGGAAATACAAAGACTTTAATGTTTATGAAAAACAATATCTTTCTTTTCTTGTGGTTCATGGTCATGACTGAAGCATCAGTTGCCAAATCCATAATTAAGTCCCTCCCTTGGTCTTATCTCCTTGGTAAAAAGTATTTGATCATAGATGTACATGTTCTTCCCCCTTCAGTCTTTCTTTTATGTCAGTACCACTGTTTTAAGAACAATCTCGTTTATGTATCCCCATTGGCCTGGAACTCATCAAGTCGACCAGACTGGCTTGGAACTTGCTTTGGTCCCAAGTACTAGGATGACAGATGTGTACCACCATGCCTAGTCTGTGACACTTTTTTGAGGCAGGGTCTCACAACAGCCAGGTTGGCATTTACTTGACTCTAGTAGCTGAGGGTGACTCCTAAATCCTGGGATTACAGATGTGTGCCATCACACCCAGTTGTATGCTGTGGTGGAGATCAAACCTAGAGCCTGGCACATGCTAGGTAAGTGCTCTACCAGCCTAGCCGCAAGCCTAGCATACACTACACATTTTCATTACTATTTGGGGAAGTGGGTTTACAACTTCATTCTTCCCCCAAGATCATTTAGGTTATTCTGGGTACCTTGAAAATTCCATATTGATTTTAGACCCAGATTTTCAGTAGTTGGGGTGGGGCAGGTAGGGAAAGAAAATCAACTGGAGAAAATCAATTCTAAAGGATCACTTGGAAAGTGTGGATGACTTTGGGGGATGCTGTTTTTCATGATTATAGCCTCTTCCATTCTTAAACTTTCAACTTATCTGTCTTTGAATCTCAATAATATCTTATACAGATGATATAATTGAATCTTTTTAAAATCCAGTTGAAAGTAGTGTGTCTTAAGGGGATTGTTAAATAACAATTTCTAGTAACCTCTTCAAAAAATACATTCTTATTCTATATTATAATATCTATTATCACTGGTGTCATTCTATTTAGGTCTGCCATTTTTCTTTTTGCCTACTGCCTGTTTTCTTTTCACTCCTCCCTTACTACTTTATTCTTTTATAAAACCTTGGTTTTGCCTTGAGGTTTTGGTGAACTTATATCATGAGAACCCCACTGTGATATCCCCTTTCTCAAGACAGACTCTTACTGTGCAGCCCAGATTGCTTTTAGACTTGAGGTCTATCTGCAGCTTCCCCAGTGTGGGATTACATGTGAGCCACCATGTTCTACCTTTTTTCCCCATCATCCTTTTTCTTCTTTTCCTACACTACATCTTTTATTTTGTTAAGTAAATGTTCTGTAATTCGGCAAGTGCTCACTCCTGAGCCATATTCCTAGCCCCAGGTCCTTTATAAAAAGTATTTCCAGTTTTATTTTGAGAATATGTCTCTCTTTTGTTTTGTTTTGTTTTTAAGACAAGGTTTCCCTATATAGCACTGGCTGTTCTGGAGCTAGCAATGTAGACCAGGCTGGCCTTGAACTCACAGAGATTTGCCTACCTCTGCCTGGGGTTAAAGGCATGTACCATCATGCCAGGCTTGAGAATGTCTTTAGTTGGATATGGTGGCTCACACGTGTAATCACAGCACTCCAAAGGTTGAGGAAGAAGAATTGCTACCTTGAACGACATAGCTTCAGGTGACCTGAGCTCTAGAGTGAGACTGTCTGAAAAAAATATGTAAATGGTACGTCTGTCTTCTAAAGTATGTATAGAAGAGAGTCCAATCCTTTAGTTGGTACTTGTATTTGTGACTATGTGTGTGTACTTGTTTGTGTCTGCATACATTTTAGTGTGTGTGCACATGTCTACATATACATGTGGAGGCCGGAAGTGGGGGCTGAACTCAGGGCCTCTGCATTAGCAACAAGTGCTCTTAACTGCTGAGATGTCTCTCCAGCCCCAGATACCAGTTTTAAATAGTAAGTTAGCCTGCATGATAATTTATAGTTGTTTTAGAGAGATGGGACCATGTCAATCACAGGGAAGGTAATTACTATGGGAGATGACTTGTGACAAAGCCCAAGTGCAAATTAATTTACCAAAACTAACCAAGAGGATGGCCTGATTTGGGCATTTGGGTGTTTTAAAATAGCAAGTTTAAACAATCTTATTGATCTTTTCCTATTTTCTTAGGCTTGATGGGAGGAGGGTTGAGTGTCAGCAAAAGAGAAAAGTGAGCTGGTCAGGAGGCCTGGACTCCACTCCCACCCTCTCACTTTGCAGCTCTCCCTTTTGTCCTGTGACTGTGAGACAGGACTAACAACTCACCCTTCAACTGTTATAACTGAAGAAAGAAAACTCTCTGAAAGCCTTCAGTCACTATAAGATATATATATATATAATGACTGACATCGGAAATTGAGGTTACAACATGGAAAAAAACCCACTGTTCTATTTTTCCTCCCTTTGGTGTACTTTTCTAGGTGAATGTGTCTCTTAGGAGCATTTGTCTGGGACTGTCCGAGATAAGCCTGGGCTGCACAGACAGGCCGTGCTCCCCAAAGGCCTCAGAGCAGCTCAGCCTGCGTTGTGTCCAGAGTATCAAGCATGAAGTACAGTTATTCTACAAAAATGATAAGTAAATAGAAGAAGTCTCAAGGATCCTATTTTCAAAATAAATGTACGAAAATCAAGGAAAACTAAATTCATATTCCGAGTTACACCATTTAGTTTCACTCATCTCCCGATACTTTGAAAATATCTTAAATGTTGATTTGGATTGTTTGGACATTTAAAGTATATAAAGTCACTTTTAGAAATTGGAATTACAGAGTTTTTTTTTTTAAATGGTAGAATGAAATATACCAAACCAAAGGTATTTGAATTTTTTTTTTTAAAGATTTATTTATTTATTATATATGAATACACTGTAGCTGTCTTCAGACACACCAGAAGAGGGCATCAGATCTCATTACAGATGGTTGTGAGCCACCATGTGGTTGCTGGGATTTGAACTCAGGACCTCTGGAAGTGCAGTCAGTGCTCTTAACCACTGAGCCATCTCTCCAGCCCGGTATTTGAATTTTTTAAAAAAATTTTTTATTGGATATTTTATTTACATTTCAGATGTTATCCCTTTACCCCATTTCCCCCGTATTTGAATTTTTGAGACTGAATTGAAAAGGAGAAGCAGGAAGCTGCCCACGATGACGATGGCACAGGATTCTGGGGACCCGATGAGGGGCACGGTCCCTCAGCAGCTAGCTGTCAGCCTCAAGAGAACGGATGGTGACTATGAGGGGCTTGTCAGAACTGCAGAAGATGCTGAAAACCTGTGGGCAGCAAGTGTCCAGTGTTCAGCTCCGAGCCGAGGAGATGCATACTAGAAAATGGATATGACTGTATGTCCCTCCTACTCGTTCTGCGTAGAGAAGAATATCAGTGTTCTAGCTGTCATCTTGCGTCAACGTAATTACACGTATGCTCACAAAAGGCAGATTTACTTCACAGTACATATCATAGAATTAGTATTTCAAAACACAAAAATTTTCTTTGTATATAACCGTTCAGTGATTCATAATATTTTTTTCCTTTCAAAATGCTTACATTTTAAAAATTATTATTCAGAAAATGAAAATAATCCTAGGGTTGCAAATCAGCTTTCAAAAAAAACTATATTTATAAACGGTCAACATGGGGGTTGTGGATGGAGCTAAGCTGTCAAGTATCATTGCCTAGCCTGAAGCCCTGGGTTTGAACCTGCAATAAATCAAGCATGGACACAGTCAAGACTTATTCTTGGCTACAGAGAGAATTAGAGGCCAGCTTGGGCTGCATAAAATTCTAATTCTAATTTGGGTTTTAATAAAGTTTTTACTCACTTCCTCCTCTTTCAGCCTTCCCTCCATTGTTACAGTTAGTTGAGCATTTATTTTCTGCCCTACTTCAGTTTATGGCCCACGGAATCCTTCTTTAATTAATCCAGCTTGTTTTGAGTGGGTAAGGTAAGGACAAAGCTGGTTCTGGATAGTTCATGTGCAAAGGGCAGCCAATATGCCACACAGCCAGAAGATGGCGGTGGTGTCCACACAAGCGGGCCATTGTTTCTCTGCATTGTTCAAAGGATTTTAAGCTCTTCTGTATGTTCAAAAGCCACACAGAATCCGGACTTTTAAAAAAGCAAACTTTGGGAATGTTGGTATATTAATATATTATTATATATTATTAAAGTGATCCTAGTATATATTAGTCTCCCACACAAGGACTGAGAAAGGTCTCAGTCTCAGAGCTTTGGCACATAAATACTGCATTAATTTTCTTTTACATTTTTTGTGTGTATTGGGTATGTGCACATACATACAGAGTCCAAAGACCAACTACATGGAGTGGGTTCTCTCCTTCAACTATATGGGCTGCAGCTTGGCAGCAAATTCCTTTCACCTGCTGAGCCATCTCACTGGCCCTAAATACTGCATTTTCACATTTGAGATTACGAACCCATAATTAAGTAATTTTACTTGAAGAGCTTGTTTTATATCTCTTGTATTGAAAACAAAAGGAGTCCACGGAGCTTTCTCCTCAATAGCCTCTCTATGTCTTACCCTTATAATGACTTTCTACTATAAAATTAACTGTAGTGTGCAGGTTCCCACAGTTCACATAAAATGGTACCTAATATGATTTTCTTACTTGGTTAATGCTACAATTCTAGGAAGTTCGAAAACTAGCCTGGAGAAATGTTACCAATTAAAACCATCTACGAGTAGATGGACATTTTAAAGAATTATCAGCTTTATCGCACACTTGAGTAGGTTCAGTGAGGCCCCTAGAGTTCTTTTGTTCTACAGATAATTGTCCTTAGTTTTGTCTCTGACATCAATTCCTTCTCGAATGGCAGACTGGGTTAACTAGACTAGAATGAGTGTGATTATTGGTGATCACCTCAGGGGAGGTTGAATCTGAAAGGCCCTGAGCCTTGTGCGCCACACCTCAGGCCCTGCTCTAAGCTTTCTGAGAATTCAGCAAGGCAAGCTCAAGACCACTGTCCTCACTGAATGAGAGAGTGGAGAGAGTACCAACACTCAAGAAACACTCAAGAAATAGCCTGACACGGTGGTAGCGAGTTCAAGGCCAGTTACCCAGGGAGCCTGTTTCAAAATAAATGAATGGAAAAATATATCTAAGAAATTAACTTTGCAGGTGTGCAGGGATAGATAGTATGTGTCTAGTGTCCAGGAGAAACTGAGATGAGTCTCGAAGGGCCCAGGGGACCTGAGCTCGCAGGCCAAGACTGGAAGCGCTGGGCAGCCACAGGCGAGGGCGATTCAGACGACCGTTTCTTTTTAAAATCGCCCCAGATTGAATTCAAGTTCTTAAATAGACTATGGGCGAGCCGAACCGATGACAGAGACTTCGCGGCCAGACGGCGGGCGGGCGGCAGTCCACGCGCATTGGTCCTGCAGAACCCACAGCTCCCGCACCAGCCTTGTGGTCGCCCCTCGCCGCCTGTCACTCACTTCGGGGGCGACGCCCCCAGGCCGTGCTCCGCCGCGCGTCACTCACACGGGGGTGTGTGTGTGACGCCCCCAGCCCCTGCTCGGCCGCGCGTCACTCAGATGGGGGGTGACGACCCCAAGCCACGCTCGGCCGCGCGTCATTCGCATCGGGGGTGACGCCCCCAGCCCCTGCTCGGCCCGGCAGCCCCCAAGACGGGCGGGGCGGGGCGAGGCGAGACGGGGCGGGGCGAGCGGACGCCATCGCCGCGCTACCGGCCGGCTGCGTGCTGGTCAGCGCTCAGCGCCGCGGCGTCCCCGCCTAGTCGGCGCGCGGTCGGCCTGGGCGGCGGCAGCCCGCGATGCGGAGGCGGCGGCTCGCAGAGACGATGCTCCGGCGCTGAAGAGACGCGGCAGCCGAGCGCCGGCGGCGCAGCGACGTGGGCCGCATGGCGCAGCCCTCAAGCCCCGGCGGCGAGGGGCCGCAGCTCGGCGCGGAAGGGGGCCCGCGCGACGCGCTGAGCCTGGAGGAGATCCTGCGGCTCTACAACCAGCCCATCAACGAGGAGCAGGCGTGGGCCGTGTGCTTCCAGTGCTGCGGCTCCCTGCGCGCCGCCGCCCGCCGCCAGCCCCACCGCCGCGTGCGCTCGGCCGCGCAGATCCGCGTCTGGAAGGACGGCGCCGTCACCCTGGCGCCCGCCGCCGGCGAGGAGGGAGAGCCGCCCCCCGCCTCCGGTGAGGTCGCGGCCCGACGCCCCCCGGCCCAGTGGGAAGCTGGCGGGCGGCCCCGGGAGGG
Organism: Grammomys surdaster; assembly: GCF_004785775.1. NCBI lineage: Eukaryota > Metazoa > Chordata > Mammalia > Rodentia > Muridae > Grammomys > Grammomys surdaster. The sequence continues at coordinate 3,700,906 of NW_021604684.1, forward strand.
CGGGCGGGGCTGCGGGACCTGAGCCCCGGGGAAGCTGTGTGCGCGTCCGCCGGCCTCGGCTGTTTACCGGGGGGCTGAGCTGGGGGATGAGGGCTCCGGAGAGGCTCGCGTGAGGTCCTGTCAGGAAGATGACATCTTTGGGAAAATGAGCTGACTGGGTCTTCATAGCATTTTGAATTCGTCGGTAGTCCTTGGAAATGCCAGGGAAACCACTGAGCCCCGAGAATTCTGCTATTTGGGAGAGAAATAAAAGAAATGATGAGTCTGGGTACCGAGTGTGAAAATTCGCTGTGGTGAAAAGTACAGGTTTATTATAAGAAGTAAACAGGCTATTTAGATGAAATCGCTTTTAGTTCGTCCGCGTACATTCTACATGACTTGTCACCTAAACAGTGACACATAACCAGGAGCTTACTCACATGCTTTATTGATGGGAAGACTGGTAATAGGTTTCCCCTATCCGGTTTTATCTAATTCATTCTTTGAGAAGCAAGTCTATTAAAAACATAGCAAAACAATCCACCTTCACCTTTAGAAAGTTGATGGAAGTGTCAAAATGCTTAAGGTGGAAAATGTAATTAGAATAGTCTATAAAACGACATTTCGTGAAAATCCTTTTCTAAATTGAGGGAAACATTCAGTATTACCAGTCCTACTAGAATATTCTCCCGTTTTTTAGCTCAAGTAAACATAGTTTTATTAATTGATTTAAAGCCAGCCATTGTGATGTATTAATAACCTCAATGTTGCACTATATCAGAATACCGTGTGACGTTTTGATACACGTGTACCTTGAATGATATTTAAAGCTGACTTTTTGATGATTCTTTTAAATCTCTTTTTTCCTCCTTCAAACAAACATTTTTTATTTGATCTGTTGCTTGATTTTAGACTTGGCCTTAGTAGATTACAGTTTCAGTTGTAATTTATTTATAAGATGCCATGAAAAGATAATTTTTTTCCAAACAACGAGGCTTTGTCTTGGTCCCGAACTGTTTCCAGAGGAAAGAGTGTGTGCGGCCTCGCTTCAGAAGAGTCTTTGGTTCTATTGAAAGAACAGGCCTGGTTGTATGGTGTGTCAAGAACTGTTGAGGAACTTGATCCCAGAAGTGCTTTGACTGTCAAAGACCGATAGATAGATTCTTTGGGGTGATTCTTGTAACTAACTGTTGTTGGAACGTTGAAATGAATGCATCATTAGTATGAGTGTAATATATTTTGCAGAGAAATAGTAAATACATGATTCCCAGAAACTAATGAATTTTTAAAAACTTATTTTTAAATTTCTGTATATCGTTAATTGTGTGCATGGTGTGGGGGGGGCACTTGCCACAGGGCATGTGCCAGTCAGAGGACAATGTTGTGGTACCTGTTCTCTTACTTTAAATGGGTTCTGGGGGTCAGACTTGGGTTGCCATGTCTGTGAGGCAAGCCTTTTTACTCACTGAGCCATCTCACCAGGCCTTTATTTTACTTTTATTTTTATATTTTTTGGGGGACTAGGTCTCCTGTACTCCAGCTGAAGCTGTTCTTGAATTCCTGGTTCTTCTGCCTTCCCTCCCAAATGCTAGGATCATTGGCATGGACCTCCACACCCTACATCTTCTTTCTCCTATTCCCACTCACGATCTGTGGTGCCAGATACCAGGAAAACCTAATCAGAGTAGTTGATACAGTCTGAAACATCTCAGGGCTTTTTGGTTAAAGTATTTAGGGATTAGGGCAGGAGAAAGAATAGAATAAAAACACATTGTATAGAAAAGTTTTTAATAAAAGTATTTAGGGTTGTTCATTTTCAAATGTTGTTATATTAGTTTATTTCCTCCTGGGATTAATAGTAGGTCCTTGGCTGTAGAAAACACATTATTTTTAAACATTGAATTTTGAATTTTGTTTAAGACAGGGTCTTCTATAGCCTGGGTGTGTCCCAAACATTTCATGAAGTAGAAGCTGGCCTTGAACTCTTTGATCTTGTAAACAACTTCCCATGTCCAAGTGCTGGGATTGATTGAAGATGTATGCGATCAAGCCTAGCTTTAAATAATGTTTTTTAAAAGTGATTAGTAGCCCGGCAGTGGTGGCGCACGCCTTTAGTACCAGCACTTGGGAGACAGAGGCAGGCAGATTTCTGAGTTCGAGGCCAGCCTGGTCTACCAAGTGAGTTCCAGGACAGCCAGGGCTACACAGAGAAACCCTGTCTTGAAAAACCAAAAAAAAAAAAAGTGGTTAGTAATACTTAGGATTGTCTGCATAGATTCTCAAGAAAGAAAAAAGTGATTAGAAGGTAGTTTAATACTTGGTACTAGGTACATTTCTGTAAGTTTTTTGTTTTATGTGCGTGGGTTTAGAAATAAAACAGGTTTATTGAGTATAGTCCAAGGGGATCAGGCTGGGCAATACTAAAATATTGCTTTTTGTTTGTTTTTTGATACATGATCTCACTATGTTGCCCTGGGTGGCCTTGAAATGACAGAGCTTTGTCTGCCTCTGCTGGAATCAGAGTTGTGAGCCACTGAACCCCACTTCAGGACCTCACTTTGTAGTCCAGGCTGGTGACCTGTAACTCACCGTGGATAGTACAGGCTGATCTCTGACTTGTGACACTCCTACTCCCCAGGCCCAGCTCAGTTATTTTCTAAGTAGAGTTTTAGAAAAGTCCAGTGACATGTCCAAACAGTAGTAAGCTAACTCAAACCCAGGTCTAGGCTTTGCAGCATTGTGAAGTGACAGTGATTTTGTTTGATTCCTTCAGAGCTGAATGACTTCAAGAAAGTTCCCCAGTCTCCAGCGTCCAGCATGCCGTGGAGAATCAGTGTTTTTTCCTTTTTTCTCTTTAAATTTGTGCAGTGTAAGGGGTAATATGTAAAATATGTAAAATAAGCAGATTCATTCTTCCCGAAGTCTGTGGTCCTCTCATGCCACCAGAGTGTCTTTTGCCGATTTTAACTATTCACTAAAATTGGGACAAATGTCTAGGGCAGGTGTTTCTTAATTCTAACACAGTTGACATTTTGACCCAGATAATTCTATTGTGGGCTGGGGCTGTCATGAGTACCACTTCCCTCTTTGCAGTGTCTCAGGACTCTTGTCACTGCTGCCAAGAACCTCTTCTCTCCAGTCTGCTAAGAAAAGACATTTATTTATTTATTTATTTATTTATTTATTTATTTATAGATAGGATCTCTATGTAGCCATGGCTGTCCTGAAACTCACTATGTAGACCAAACTGGCCTTGAATTCACAAAGATCCTCCTGCCTCTGTCTCCCAAGTGCTGTGATTAAAGGCATGTGCCATCGTGCTTGGCGGTAAAAGATCTTTAGATGCTAGGCAATCTTTGAACTGGGGACTGGAGAAATCCATCAGTGCTTTAGAGTACTTGTTCCTGCAGAGGACCTCGGTTCCATTCCCAGCACCCACATAGGGACTTACAGCCACCCAAAACTCCAGTCCCAGGGGATCTGATACCCTCTTCTGACCTCCAGGGCCAACACATACACACACACACACACACACACACACACACCAGCAAAACATTCATATGCATAAAATATGTGAATTTAAGAAAAATCTTCAAACATTGTCAACTACACCGTGCAAAGTAATCCTGGATGAGTAATTGTGGCAGTTAGTTAATCCTTTACCTGCTGCTGTTGAGTTGAATGAAGTGAACAACACCATTGGCCTTGCCCGACAGTATTAACTTTATTGCTGTCACCAGAGAAAGCACCACACATGCCTTTCTGTTTTAATTTGGGACTGAGTATGGTAGAGTGGTCCCTGTCCTTCTGACTTGACTTGTGGTGTGACCATGCTCGTTATCAAAACAGAAGAAAGGGCCATGTAAGCAACAACAGAAAACAATCCTATTTCAAGCATTCCAGTAAACTCTTTGTGTATTCACATCACTGGGATATAGGCAGTTGCTTTGTATGAGATGGTTAAAAAGACTAAAGATTAAAGGTTTCTTTTTTCCCCTCATTTGCCTATATAGTTGCTGTATGTATGTATGTATGTATGTATGTATGTATGTATGTATGTATGTTCCTATGTGTGGAAACAATGTCCAGTAAACAGATTTTTTTTTTTTGTGCTGAGTTGGTCTAAAAATAAAAGAGAGTTGCAACTGGTGAGATTTAAGTATAGCCTAGCTCTGTATGAGGTTAAATGTCTGTTTATCTGAATTGTAACAAAGAAACATTCATAGTGTCATATTAGAGATGAGAAGCCTGCATGGCTCCATCAGCTTTTCAGATTTCAATACCCATTGGGCAGCAGTCATTTATTTCAACTTGGGTTCCAAAATTTTGGTACACCTTTAGTTTTAGATGTATAAGGAACATTTAAAAAATTATGGCCCCATCTTGATCTTAAATAACCTGAAGGGTGGTAGCAAACTAGATGTTCCTGGGAGGAACAATGAAGGCTTGTGTGCATATTAATGAGGGGTCCCTGGAGGGTGGTTTTGGGTATGGGGAACATTCAGGCTTTGTTTGGGCTGTGAAAAGAGGATGTGACCCGGCTTCTCAGCAAGGCTCATGCTGATGGAGGAGAGTGGTCTTGGAACACAGCCTGCTTGGTTCTAAAGAGAAACCGTGTTCGTGGAAAAGGTGGACTCAGTAAAAACAGACTTCAGGATATTTTAGTCCACACTTGGCTGTGTTCCTTAAGTGTTTGTACCCTAATCACTATCAGCTATATATATGTAAGAGTATATGTATATGAGTCCAGCGTAGGTGTCTGGGAGACAGAGGTGGAATTACAGACTATCAAAATACATCATTGCTTACAAGAATAAGTAAGAATCATCTTCGTTGCATATGTCAGACTAGTTCAGTTTAACAAACATCTTGACTTTATCTTATATGCAAGCAGTATTCTGGTTTCCAGTGCAGTTTAAACAAATAGTTGTAAGAAGGAAAAAATGTAAACATAGTGGTGAATTTACCATGAAGTTAATACTGCCTAAAATGTCAAGCCTGTTGCCTAGTTTTTTTCCTGCCACCTGGGAAGGTTTAATCACATGTTCAAATGCTCAGTTGCAAAGTGAAACCTAATTGGATAAAGTTGCTGTTACTTTGAACTTCAGTTTACTTTTCAAATACTTACTATGCAGGATTAACTGGATGTAGCCACAGCATTCTGGGAGACTTTTGGGAATACCTTGTAGTTTTCTGTGTTTCTGCCTATGCAAAGCAAAGTAATAGATTCATTATATTCAGATATTGATAAACTGTTAGGAAATGATTAGCTTGGGAAGACAGAGGCAGGTGAATCTGTGAATTTGAGGCCAGGCTGGTACAGGACAGCCAGGGCTATTACACAGAGAGACCCTATCTTGAAAAACCAAAAACAAAACAACAAAAAAATTGAACAAAAGAAAAAAAACACAGCCTTTACCAATGATTGTATGTTAATAGGCTATTAATATTCTGCACACATGGTGACTCAAGTATGTGAAATCCCAGCATTCAGGAGGCTGAGACAGGGTTGTCAAAGGTTCAAAAACAGCCTGGGCTACAGAGTGAGTTTGAGAGAGATGTCAAGAGTACATGCATAGAAAGAATAGAACAGAGAGACAATCGGTCTCTGTCTCATCAAATCAGACGCATTCTCCTCTTATGATAACCTCTGTAAAATAGGAACAATTCCCATCTGTCTTCTGTAGCCGCACTATTAATAAAGCTCTGTGTTTGGGATGGGCATGGTGCTATACATCTTTAATCCCAGCACTCAGGAGGCAGAGGCAGAAGATTCCAGGCCAGCCAGAGCCCAAACAAAATGAACAAACAAGAAAAGAGAACACCGGTAGCAAACAGGAAATGCATCTTATATACCATTCTCCTCAGTCTTTTCTGACCTGTGGGAAGTTTTCACAAGCCTAGCTTTGCCTTGTGTTTTCATGACTGGACTAGGACTGTAGGCTTAGGGTGGAGAGGTGGGAAGAATACCACAGTAGTGAAGGTCTTGTCTCATTATACCATGTCTGGGCACATGACATCCAGTGTAACATTAATGTTAGCCCTGGTTGGTTAAGACAGTGTTTACCAAGATGTTTTTCACCAAAAGTTATCTTTACCTTTTTATATGATTATTTAGAAATGACACAAAATAAATATAATTTTTTTCTGGTTTTTTTTTTTTTTTTTTTTGAGACAGGGTTTCTCTGTATAGCCCTGGCTGTCCTAGAACTCACTCTGTAGACCAGGCTGGCCTCCAACTCAGAAATCCACCTGCCTCTGCCTCCCAAGTGCTGGGATTAAAGGCGTGTGCCACCACTGCCCGGCCTATAATTTTTAAAATGTTGGTATTGTTATGAATCATACTGAAGACTGGATGCTGGGCATTCACTCCACTACTAAGCAGTCTATTGGCTCCAAACCTTCAGTCTTTCATTTTAGTTCAGATTTGTTTACATTTAGTCTGGTTATTGAAATTTGGGTTTGTTTTTGTTTTTGATTGGTTGGTTTGGTTTTTGAAGACAGGGTTTCTCTGTGTAACAGCTTTGTAGAGCAGGCTGACCTTGAACTCAGAGATCCACCTGCCTCAGTCTCTCAAGTGCTGGGATTAAAGGCTATACCACTATGCCTGGCTGAAATTTGGATTTTTATAAACTTGTTTGCTAGTTGTCTCACCTCTTCTATATTAACTGTCTGGTTGATTTTTGATTATTTTTAAAACTCTTCTAACTTTATACCTTTATTATAATATTTTTTTGTCATTAAATGGTTGCCTTATTAAAGTTTTAAACAAACTGCTAGTTGTATTGCTTTCTAGAAAATGTAAAGACTATAAAATGCTTCTATTCCATTTATTTCCTGATTTCTATATATAGATCGCTGATAAATACTTTAATTCATGCTTTAAAATGCTGTAAGATAATATTTTTTCCACTTGTCAAGACAGTACTTTTATGTGATCTTATTTTTATCTAGATTGATCCATGGAATGCCATCTTGATCTTTTTTTTTTTTTGGATATTTTTTTTTAATTTTAAAATTTTATCCCCTTCCCCTATTCCCCCCCCCACACCCAGGAGCCCCCTATCCCATCCCCCCTCCTCCTGCTTCTGTGAGAATGTGTCCCCACCTACCCCCACTCCCATCTCCCCACCCTCGAATTCCTCCACGCACGGTGTCTAGCCTTCATAGGACCAAGGATCTCTTCTCCCACCTATGCCCGACAAGGCAATCCTCCCCTACATATACAGCTGGAGCCATGGATCCCTCCCTAAGTCCTCCCAGGCTGGTGGTTTAGACCCTGGGAGCTCTGGTTGGTAGGTATTGTTGCTCTCCTCATGGGTCCACAAACCCTTTCAGCTCCTACAGTCTTCTCTCTAACTCCTCCATTGGGAACCCCATGATCAGTTCAATGGTTAGCTGTGAGCATCCGCCTCTGAATATGTCAGGCTCTGGCAGACCTCTAAGGACACAGCTATATCAGGCTCCTGTCAGCATGCACTTCCTGACTTCCACATCAGCATCTACCTTTGGTGACTGCACATGGGATGGATACCCAGGTGGAATGGTCTCCAGAAGGCCTCTCCTTCAGTTTCTGTCCCACACTTTGTCTCCATATTTGCTCCCTTGAGTATTTTGTTACTCCTTCTAAGAAGGACTGAACCATCTCCACTTGGTCTTCCTTCTTCATGAGCTTCATGTGGTCTGTGAGTTGAATTTTGGGTATTTCAAGCTTCTGGGGTAATATCCAATAGGCCAGCTTGATCTTTAAGGAGATCTGTAAGATAAAAAACTTTCCCTTCTTTTGTTTTCTAGCATAAAAAATAATGGGTTTCATTAGGTCTTCTTGTTAATAATAATTATATATATATGCATATATATGTAATATATATACATATCATACATATCATCATACTTTGCTTATACTTAGAATTTATTCTTCTTCTGTGCCCCTTCCATTAGTCCCCTTAAATACTTCCTGTTTTCTGGTATATATATATATATGTATGTGTATATGTATATGTATATGTATTTGTGTGTGTGTGTGTGTGTGTGTTAGGGTTTCTTTTGCTGCATCAAAATACCATGACCAAAAAACAAGTCAGGGAGGAAAGGATTCGTTTAGGTTATGTTTCCATGTTGCTGTTCTTCATTGAAGGAAGTCAGGACAGGAACTCAAACGGCAGGAATCTGGAGGCAGAAGCTGACGCAGAGGCTTCTTGTGGTTTGTGCAGCTCGCTTTCTTTTAGAACCTAGGACTACCAGCTCAGGTGTGTCTTTTAGAACCCAGCACCATCCACAGTGGGCTGGACCCTCCCCCATTAATCTCTAAGAAAATACTTTACAGCCAGATCTTATGGAGGCATTTTCTCAGTTGAAGATCTCTCCTTTCAGACAGTTCTAGTTGTGTCAAGTTGAAATAAAACCAGTCACTACAGAGTGAGTGAGTGAGTGAGAGAGAGAGAGAGAAGGGGGGATATGAATTGGCATCTGGATTCTGCATATGAGATTAAACTATCTTCAGAATGGATCTAAGACATTCCTACAGTCTTTCCTAGATACCAGCAAGGGATTGGTTCCAGGGTTCCCCATCCCTTTCATTCCCAGGCACCAAACCCCAAAAATGCACAAGTCTCTTATGTAAGATGGTTAAGTATTACATGTATATACTCTCTGTATATTCTCCACCTCCCGTATGGTTTAAATCATGTCTAGGTTTAAAGAGATACCTAATATGATATAAATGTCCTGTAAATAGTTATACAGTTATAATTATTTTGGGTATAAGAAGGAGGGAAAACCTCTCTGTATGTTTAACAAGGATACAGGAATTTTTGTAAACACTTCCTGTCTATGATTGGCTGAATTAACTGGTGTGTACCTTACAGATGCAGAAGGCCAACTGTTTTTCTTTATACATTGTGTTGTTGTTGTTGTTGTTGTTGCTGAGTTGAATACTTTCTGTGGGGCCATTTTTTTTTTTTGCCTGAAGCTTCTTTTACTATATTTTGTATTGTAAGCATCACTGTTGAGTTCACTCAGTTTTTAGTTTGAAAACACCTTTATTTTGTATTGTGTTGTGTTTTTCCCTCCCTTTTGAGTCAGGGTCTCACACTAGGCTGGCCTTGAATTTACTATGTAGTCAATGATGAACTTGACCTTGAACATCTTTGTTGTTTTTTTAATAATGTTTAAAAATCTGAAATTATTGTATAATTGCATCACTTCCCCTTTCCCTTTCCTCCCACCAATCCCTTCCATGCCATCTCCATGCGCTTTCTCAAATTCAGTGCCTCTTTTTCTTTGTTGTTACATGCATGCATGCGTGCATATACACATATATTGACACACGTTCCTAAATGCATAGGTACATCCTGCTCCGTCTGTTTAATGTTACCTGTATGCATAAGATCTCAGGGATGACCACTGGGGATTGAATAACCAGTTGGGGACTCTTCTCTGGTGAAGACAGGCCATTTCTCTTGCTCTTAGCACTCCCCGGTTGCCTGTAGTTCTTTGTCTAGGGTTAAGGCCCAGAGAGCTTGCTCCTTTCCATGTGAGCAGTTCATTGGTATCCTTGTTGTGGACCTTGAACTTGATTTCCTGCATTCCCCTGAGTGCTTGGATTATGCAGTGCTGGGGATCCAATCCTGGCTGTTGAGCACACTAGGCAAGCGCTCGACCCACTGAGTCACATCACCAGCTTTTGTCCTGATTTTAAGGCAAATTTTAGTTAAAAAGTAATCTACAGAGCAGTCCATCACAGTGTAAACACATTTGTGTACCCAGGACTCAGATGACAGACAGAACTTTTCTAGCATTTGGTAAGGTCTTCCCTGTGCCCCTTGCAGTCAGCATTGTCAGGACTTCTGGTGTCTGGGTTGTGCCTGCTCTCTTTTTCTTACGGAGAGATTCAGACAAAATATATTTTCTTGTCTGATTTCTCTTTCTGGAATTTGTGAAATCAATTCAGATTGTTGTATATAGTTGTAGTTGGTTCATATTTTAGTATTAGATTCCTTTGTATGACTGTGCTGTTGATTCATTCTATTCTGCATTGACATTTGGGACTCAAATACCCAGTGTCATGAATAATGCTGCTATTGAACATGTCTTTTGGTGAACAGATGTAGCATTTATGTTTAGTAATATGCCTAAATGTGTGGTACTCCTTATTTGTGTGTTCAGCACTATAGAAGATACTGTGTTTTAAAGTTTTCCAAAGTGATTGTACCTCACAAACTTTTTTAAGGGTTATTTATTTTATGTATATGGGTGTTTTGTCTGCGTATATGTCTGTGCATCACATACGGATAGTACCTATGGAGGCCAGAAGAGAATGTTGGATTCCCTGAAACTGGAGATACATGTCATTGTGAGCAACCATATGGGTGCTGGGAATCGAACTCAGGTACTCTGAAAGAGCAGCTTAAGAGATAGCTCTTAGCCACTGAGCCATCATCTCTCTAACCTACCTCACAGACTTAAAATTAAAACCATTCTGGGTGACAGTAGTTACTAATAATGTATATTTCAAAATAGTAAATGAAACGAGAGCTGGTGAGGCAGTGGACACTGTAGGTAAACACACTTACTTGCAGGCCTGGGGTTCTCAATCTGATCCCTAGAACCCATATAGAGGCAGAGTCAACTCAACAAAATTGCCTTCTGAACTCATAGAAGGCTGTGGCACATGGACACCCCCCCTAGAAAATACTCCCATTATACACATCCATACACTATAATAATTCCTTAAAAGGTCTCAATGGTGGCACACACCTTTAATCCCAGAAGTTTGGAGGTAGAGATAGGTAGATCTCTGTGGGTTGGAGGCCAGCCTGGTCTACTTACTGAGTTTCAGGTTAGTAAGGACTGTATAGTAAGACACTGCCTCAACTAAAAAGAAAGTGTCTTAAGTTCTGAAGAGACCAGCGATGCATGATAAGTAAGTGACACGTGATATCCTAGGTCGAATCCTGGTACAGGAAAGGACAGTGTGGAAAAACTGAAGAAATCTGTATTTAAAAAAAAAAAAAACCATTTCAGAGGCAGAAGCAGGCTGATTTCTTGAATTTGAGGTCATCTTTGTTCACATAGGGAATTCCAGCCAGCCAGAGCTACATGGTAAGACTACAAAACAAAACCAACAGAAATAATAAGATGTTAAGGTGATAGATCTTCTAGAGTGTACTAAAATACCATTTTACAGTTCATAAGTGTATATGATCTTATTTATCCACCTAAATTAACACATGCATATTTTTATTAGTGGTATATGGAGGGATTACAATCTTAATAATAGCAACCTCAGGGCCCATATTCAGCTTCTGGAAACTTTGAGTCTTACATGTTTTCACACTGCTTGTGCTGTTTAGGACTATTGTCTTTTCTTCTCGTATTTCTCACTTTCTCTGCTACATCAGTATGCGTCCTCAGTGTGTTATGTTTCTGAGAGATAATGATGGGTACAGTTGGCAAGTGATGGCAGAGTGTACTCAGCCTAGCATGTGGGCTTAGGTTTTCAGTGGAAACCCAAGCACTCTATCAGAGGAATTCCTGTTAAACATTCCATTTGCTCATTTCACGGTGATTTATTTGCATGTCTTGTAAGTGGACTGTGCTAGATGTTGAAGTTCACAAAGGAACAGGGTACAGCTGGGAGTAGACCTCACAGATACATACGGTACCACTTGTTAGCACAGTGGTAATGGTACAGTTCAGTAATTTCAGAAGGCTAGAGATGTGTAGAAAACTGAACCCAGAGAGTGGTTACCTTTGCCTTATGACAAGCACATTTCACATAGAAGACTGAGTTCTGTAGTCCTGAAGGATGAGCAGCGGGATGAAATGGTATCCACAGAGACAGAGGTGTGTACTTAGAAAGGTTTAGAAATGTGGAAGACATCTTACAGTGTCCAAAGGACAAGGCTCCATGTGTGTAGACACTGTGTGACATTTGTCAGGCCACCTATTTCTCATGCAAGAAACAAACGCTGCTTATAATCAGTTATAACTTGCTGCTAAATTTATAAGCAACCTCTTTAGTTCTCAGCAGGATGCTTCCGGTGGCCACTACAATTATTTAGACTTGGCATGTGAGGTTAAACCCGTTTGTCTGCTTTGTGGTGGGTGTTTACTGCCTGGGGCATAGCATGTGTGTGGGAGTGGTAGGGAGTGAGACTGGCTGGAAAGGCTTGTTTACCGAGAGCCACACTGATCGTGTGTGTCTATAGGCTAGATGGGCAGTGGAGAGCTTGTAAGGACTGTAAACTAGAAAATGGATAAGTGGATTACTCTTTTTAGAAAGATACACAGGCTTTGTAGAAAGTACCCATCTCTTGTTTGCTTGTGATCCCAGCTCTTGGGAGGCTGAGGCAGAAGGATTATTTGTGAGTTTGAGGCTGACCTTAGCTACCTAGTGAATACCAATCCTGGACTAATAGCAAGACCCTGTCTCAAAAACAAAAGAAACGAGTAGATTACATCTTCTACAGAATGTGGTTGGCATTTCATGCTGTCTTTAGGTATGCGTAGCCTCTGAGCTGATACACCATTAGGAGGAGTGCCGCTCTTTAGACGGGGGACGATGAAGGTTTGAGGTAGAGCAGAGAGAGTAGAGAGTCAGGTTGGTTCTTTAGAAAATGGAACGGGTCATGGCTCTCCAGTTTTGATGTGTGGGTACAAGAAGGAAGCCTCTAAGGCTCCCAGAGTCCTGCCTGGTGATGGATGGGGAGGGCAGAAGGAGCAGGTTAGGTGGGAAGATGATGATTTATGCTGCATGGAAATTAAGATGGTGTGGAGCATACCTTCCTGATAGAGTCATGTTAATTTCCACCAAGTTCCTTTGCTTTTTCAGATGCAGGCAGATCGCCTATGATGTCCCCGGCAGCACGATGCTGCAGGAGATGTGCTTTAGAGTCTTGGTTCTGAGGCTTAATGTGTAGGTAAAGCCTCTGGTAAGCCACTTAGCCTTTCTGGTTCTGTCTTTTTTAATTTGTCAAAATGGAAGTTGTATTTGTCCAGCTCTTGTAATTGTGAGAATCTAGTGAAGACTGGGTGTAAGGGAATTTTGTCAGCTCATACATATTGTACAAAGGCATTTTCCTATCTTTCTGTGAAAAATGTTTCAAGATCTTTTGACCAAAGATTGATGAACAAAATTTAAGACAACATTAAATCTATATTTTGAAGTCCAGAAAATAGTTATTGAGGTTGGCAAAATGTGAAATGTAGGTATTCATAGTTGCCCTAGGTCTGTGACCAGATTTTTTTTTTTTTAATAAACTTAGGAGCTGTGGAGAATTTCTTCAGCTGTCAGAGAAAGTTAGTGTTTGAGTACTATTCATAGTTCTGTAAGATTTCCATGCAAAGTTTTTACGTGGTTCTATTCCCATGAAATATCTAGAGGAGGCAACTATTCAGACAGCATGTTGATGGTGTCATTACTGTGGCTGATGATGCTCCCTGTCTGTTTATGGGCCATTGCAGAGATGCCCATTTAAGTCCTTTTAACCAGATTTGAATTGAGTCGGTTTTCTTCCTACTGTGGTTGAGTTTTAGGGGGTTTTCATATCAGGTCTTTGATTAATGTTCAGTTACAGTTTTGGGGTGGAATGAGACAAGGGGTTATCTTGTTCTGTTTGTAGATATCCAGTTTTCCCCAAGATGTTCTGTTGGAAAAGCTATTCCTTCTTCATTAGCTGCCCTTGGTAGAGACACAGATAACTTTAACTTTTCATGTATTTATTATTGAATTCAGTTTCTTCTCTTTCTAACTGGTTAGTCATTTGTTGACTATTTAGCTTCTTTAAGTCCTCTGGGAAGTGAAGAAGGGCTTCTTTACATTGATAATAAAATGTACAAATGTATCTCCTAATTTCGGTAACATTCACTTGAGATGTAATTTAGAGGAGACATTTGGACTATTGCTTGATGTATATAGAATTAAATCTTGGTGGAAAATTGACCATTCACTAGTTTAGTGCTCTGATGTGCTTTTTTAGTTTGTGCTTACTTCATTCTGGTTATCTTTAGAGAACTTGTGCTCTCTGGAGGCTGAATACTAGTGATTTCCAGGCTAGTCTGGGTAGCACAGTGAGACCTCTTACTCAAAAACAGAACAAAAACAGTCTTTTATCATAAGTACAATAAAAATGTTAATTAGAAAGTTAGTTACAGAGGGTTATTTCTTGATAATATACATAGTAAAAGTTAAACAGCTAAAAATGTATGTGTGTTGGTTTTATTTATTCATTCCTTTTTCCCTTTCACGACTGGGGATTAAAATCATGTACTAGGCAAGTGTTACACTACTGAGGTATACTTCCCAAGCCAACCTAGATAGTTTGGATAGTTTAAAGAATTCATATGCTCCTCTTTTCTTTCTCCACTCCTTTCTTCTGCTTCCTTCTTCATTTCTCCTTGCTCTCCAGTTTTCTACCTTTTTTCTTCTTCTTTGAGTTGACTCACTATGTAGTTCTAGCTGGCCTCTTCCTTTTGGGTACTGGGATTAGAGATGTTTGCTACTAATTTCAAAAGAGAATTAGTAATAAAGGGTTAGGTGGAAAGCCAGGCATGGTGGTGCACAGCTTTATCCCAGATTCCAGCACTCTGGAGGCAGACACAGGCAAAGCTTTGAGCTGAAGGCCAGACTGGTTGTCACTGAACTCTAGGCCAGCCAAGGCTATAAAGTGAGACCCTGTGTTGGGGTGGGGGTGTGAGAGCAGGGGGAGGAGGCACAGGAAAGGAGTGGCCAAGTAGTGCTGTGTCTTAAAGAAGATAGAAAAGTACTAGCCATACATCAGCAAGATGGCTCCACGGATCACAGTCTGGTGATCTGAGTTAGAGCCTCAGAACCTACATTGTACAGGGAGAGAACCAATTCCCAAAGACCTCACACATGCCTCTGTGCTGTACACACATACACACCAGTAAATAATAAATGAGTAAATAAATAATTGTGACTTTTTTGTTGTTCAGTTGGTTAGTTTTTGGTTTTTCAAGGCAGGGTTGGTCTGTATAGCCCTGGCTGTTCTGGAACTTTTTCTGTAGATCAGCCTGGCCTCAAACACAGAGATCTGCATGCCTCTGCCTCCTGAGTGCTGGGATTAAAAGCACATCACACCTAAGTCCAAATAATGTTTTTGTTTTGTTTTGTTTTGTTTTTAAGGGAAAAGTACATGTCTGTGAGAAAATTATTTTTGGCTGAATGTTCTTATATTTAATCAAGTTCCTAAGTGCAAAAAGAGACTCTAAGACAAATCAGATAGAAATCAGAGCTCTTCCCACTTGAGTTTCGGGCTTGCTTCTGCTGGTAGAGCTGACTTCACTATTTGACCTGGGACATTTCCTCTCCAAATTCTCCTTGCTCTTGAAATAACATAGCATTAGAGCACAGGAGTTTTGTTAGTTTTTATATTTCTTTTATGAAATTTAAGCAATGTTTGAATTACTTCTACTAGGGAAAATTTTAATTCAAATCTATATGGTTTGTCAGAAGTATCAGATTCTCTTCTCTTTGTGCTCTAACTCAAGCAAGATAGTGGCAGAGACAGGAGACTCTCTGGAAGCTCATAGTGACAGCTAGCCTGGCTTATGCAGGAGTGGACGAGTGACTTACAGTAGGTTGGAAAAGAGTCTGGACCAGCCTTATTCTTGGAAGAGACTGGGAATGACTGGCTGGCCAGGTCAGTAGCCCAGGCAACTGATTGCTGTCCTTTGATGAGTCATTTTATGCTTGAGCATTTGTACCTTCTCATCTGTGAAAATGATGATTCTAACTTGGAGTTCTCAGGTCTGGGTTTTAGAGCAGCAAATATGCATATAAAGCAGGTGTGAGCTAATTTTAAAGAATTAATGAGATCATTCACCTAAACTTACTATTTAAGCATGAAATTAGATTATCTTTTGACTCTTCTTACGTTTCGTAACCCTGTCACTACCTGGACTGCCCATCCCCCTTATTCTGGATGACAGCCCCTTCCTGGCTGGACTATGCTTGCCCTGTGTTCCTCTGGACAAAGCTGACCTGAAAATACAGTCAGCTCACCCTTTGATTTTTTTTTTTTTTTTTTTTTAGACAGGATCTCACTGTGAAGCTATATAGCCTTGGATGGCCTGGAACTTGCTGTGTAAACCAGACTGGCCTCACTGACAGACTCTCCCTACTTCCCCTTCCAGTGCTGGGATTACAGATGTACACCATTGACTCTTAACTAGCATCTTCTTGTGCTTAAAATCACACTTGAAGGTTGGGGCTCTGTGATCTGCCAGCCTTTGCCTGTTTTTCCCAACACACACTGTGCTACCTGCCCACCAGCTGTATCCAGAACTCAGGCTCCCTCTTGGTTCTCCAGCAGGCTCTTCCTCCAGCCCTCAGTCAGCCCTACATCAGCCCTACACAAATTCAAGGTCTTTGTTTAAGTATCGGAGGGCTTGCCTAGCTAACCTAGATTGGGTCATTTTTGTTACTTTCTTTCTCTTCCTTTTGTGCCCCAATAGCATGTTACTAGTTGTCATTGTTGTTAATTTTTGTCTATATTTACTAAAATGCAGGTGTTGTAAGTCAAGGGCTAAGTTTGACTTGCTCTCTGTGTGTTGATGTTTATCCATGGTGCTTTGTAGGTGTCCATGGATTTGTGAAACAAAGGAGGGGGATAGATTTGCTGGTGTCCATCTGTTGAAAGCTTTCAGTTTTAGCATAAAGAAAGATAGATGTATTTGGGCTGGAGAGATGGCTCAGCGGTTAAGAGGGTTAAGAGCATTGACTGCTCTTCCTAGAGGTACTGAGTTCAATTCCCAGCAACTACATGGTGGCTCACAACCATCTGTAATGGAATCTGGTGTGTCTAAAGACAGCTACAGTGTACTCATATACATTAAATAAATAAAATCTTTAAAAAAAAATACAGGACTTAATCCCAGCACTTGGGAGGCAGAGGCAGGCGGATTTCTGAGTTCGAGGCTGGCCTGGTCTACAGAGTGAGTTTCAGGACAGCCCAAGCTATACAGAGAAACCCTGTCTCGAAAAACCAAAAAAAAAAAAAAGGACATGTTTACACATGGTCAGGTGGGTCTAACAATTTGAGTTGAATCACATAGGAAAAGATTAGTGATTCTGAGCCATTTAGTCTAAAATTTTTGGAAACTGTCATTTTTGTAGGTATACCTGGCTTCTTTTTAGTCAGCTAATTTGCATCCTATTGATAATATGTGACTGGCAATTAAAGAAGTATGGTGAGATTTGTTAATTATCTAATAATAATGATTTTTTTTTCCTCGAAACTACCTTAAATTCTGCCTACAGGCTGTGTGGTTCATCAGCATTTATACTTGTATGGACACGTGTGTGAAGTGTGTAATATCTAATCCTGAGCAGCCAAAGTTAAGGGGACCAGTTAGGAGCATTCACAGAAATGTTCTTCCTGGGACTTTCGGAGCATATTGTATAACTGGAGTTTTCTCTGATCATTAACATTGAAGGTTTAAATATCTAAAAGGGCTGGTGAGATGGCTCAGCGGGGATAGATGCTTGGTAACAAGCCTGATAACCTGAGTTCTAGCCTGAGATTCACTTGATAGAATGAGATGCAACTCTTGCAAGTAGGGAGTGGTCCTCTGACCTCTGCACATGGCCTGAGGTATGTGTTTGTACACACAAATGAATGAATAAAAATTTAAAAATTGTAAATGTCTCCTAAGGATAAGTGAGGTTTTGTTAGTTGTTTTTAATAACAGGCATTGTCTACCAAGTTACTTTGTTACTTAAGCCTATTTGTGTCACTTTATAAGAAGATAGCATTTTGTAATTGCTAGGTCTTGGGGGGGTGTCTTATCTTCAGAGTAGATCTTTAACATTGAGTTAAAAATGTAGATTTGAGCCGGGCGGTGGTGGCACACACCTTTAATCCCAGCACTTGGGAGGCAGAGGCAGGTGGATTTCTGAGTTTAAGAGTTCGAGGCCAGCCTGGTCTACAGAGTGAGTTCCAGGACAGCCAGGGCTACACAGAGAAACCCTGTCTCGAAAAAACAAAACAAAAACAAAACAAAACAAAAAAAACAACCAAAAAAATATACATATATACATACATACATACATACATACATATATATATATGTTTGAATCATAGTCATGATCCTTACAGCCATAAATACAGAGCTAAGCTTTTGACTTTCTGAGGAAATCAATCCTCCTAATTTTTTTTGAGAATTTTGAAATATTTGAAAACTTAATGATTATATTATCATTTCAGATTTTATTTAATATCTGTTCTAAATGTAGCCGATGAAATTATTACTTGATTGAAAGAGCTAATTTACTATGATTATAATCTGAAGATTTGTTAAGGCCTACCATAGTTTAGATTATTGAAAATGTAGAAAGTGGAACCATGGTTTTTTTGGTTTTGAGAAGGATTCCTTGAGTATGGTTTCTCTGAAGCAGAGGTAGTCAGCCCTTGAAAAAAGATTCAAAAGATGATGAAACATAAATCCCTAACATTACACTGGCAGACTCCAGCAGAAGGTGTTGGAAGAAAGCAGTTTATGTGCTAGAACAGCATGCCTGCAATCCCCGCCCCCAGCCTTTAGCAGTAGCAGTAAAACACAGGTAGCAGAGCCATGTCAGCACATGTGACAAAGGCAGGGGAGCCCTGGAGTATCCCCGTGGCCTTCCAATGTGCTATGTTGACATGAGTGTGTGTGTTCATCAGTAGTCAAATGAAATGACGTCATCTCTGGCTTCTCATTGCTCACCTGCAGAATGAATGGATTGTGCGGTCATGTCTAAGACCCTCTTAGCTCTGATGACAGGTGGTTGGGATTTCCGATTCCTAGGTCAGTACCTGGGTGTGGAATTGGATGAAAGAGTTTTGTAGGTGGTTGGGAATGTTGTACTCCCAACCTGCATGTTTTCTTGAGGTGCGTAGCAGTTTGTGTGGGATAACCAAGTGTAGTTGCACACAAAGTTTTTGGTATTCTTAGAGAAAAGCTGTACCCTCAGGCTTTTCCACTCATGTACCAATTCCCAAATAAGGACTTGGAGCTTAGTTATTCATGAATATGTCTAGGCCATAAGCTTTGGCTTGTTCCCTGACTAGCTTGTAAACTATTCTATGCCAGCTCACACGCCCACACACACGTGCGCACACATACTTGCTAATAGGCCATCAGCTTCCAGGTGATGCTTCCACATACTGCACAAGAGATTATCCCTACAAGGGATCTTTGTATCTTTAGTTAAGCATCAGAGGTGATTAGAAGGAATCTTTTCAGCAGCTATGCCTTTTAACACCATTCAACAGTTCCTTAAGCACTTTATTGTTTTCAGGTGCAAAGACTTATTCACAGATTTTTACAGCTGCCTAACCAGAGGTCTTCTGAGGGTTACTGAGTCTGCTGAATCAGGTGGTATAGGCTCAGGTGTGCCTTTGCAAAGTGGCGTTCTCCTATTTTTGGTGGGCAGTACTAGTTTATCAAGTCTGGTAATACCTCTAGTTCCACATCAGCACCTAGAGCTTCCTCCCCTTCCCATAGGTTAGGTTTGTATGTTGTCAAATAGCACAAGCCATGACAACCAAGTTCTGGACTAGTCAAGGCTGCATAGCTAGACCTTGTCTCAAAAATCAAACAAGAAAACCCAAGTTAGTATAGGTTTCTGTTTTTGTTTTTGTTTTTGTTTTTCTAGACAGGGTTTCTCTGTGTAGCCCTGGCTGTCCTGGAACTCACTCTATAGACCAGGCTGGCCTCGAACTCAGAAATCCGCCTGCCTCCCAAATGCTGGGATTAAAGGTGTACACCACCACTGCCCAGCTAGTATAGGTTTCTAATAGTTGTTTGTTTACTTGCCATTTTGGTGGGAAGAGTGAGGGCAGGATGTTATGTAACTCAGGCTGACCTCAAACTCACTATATTGCCAAGGGTGATCTTGACCATTTGATTCTCTGACCTTCATCTCCCAAGTGCTGGAATTATGGGCATGAACTACCACATCTGGTTTACACAGAGCTGGGAATTGAACCCAGTGCTTTGTGCAAGCACTCTACCAACCAAACTACATTCTCATCCCTTAGCTCCAGAACTTTTGTGATTGTTTCATCCGTAAGAACATTTCTTATTGATGATTCGATCCATGTTCTCTTAAAGATGCTGCTTTTATTTGTGCCACAATTTGGTGTCCTGTCCTCTCCTGCAGAGTAAAGTACTCAGTAACTGTTTCCCCACAGACATCCATGCCTTGCTTTGAGCTGTTTCTTGCAGTATGCTTTTAAGTAAATTAATTACCAATTACAGGAGTCTTAACTCCCATAAGTAATGTACCAAAGTATTATGGTCTGAACAGTCTCTTATGATTATATAAATATATATATCACCATATATGAATATAATTTTATGTTAGCAACAAACTTATGCCATATATTTAGCAAGTCTCACTTGCTATATAAAAGCCTTATAATAAATCAAGGTCATTTTATACATATGTTTATAAAGTTTTTATTGCTTGTATATAGTTTATATTTTACAAGACCTAAGGCTTCCATTTTCTTCTAGTCTTAATTTCAGCTACTGTTTTGTAATATTTAGGATTATATTAGGATTATTAGATGTTAAGGAAGGGTTTTTTTTACTTTATGAATTGGATGGCAGTGCTGGAGAGATGATTTAGTGGTCAAGAATATTGAATGTTCTTCCAGAGAACCAGAGTTTAATTCTGAGTACCCCTATTATGGCTCACAACTCCAGTTCCAGGGATTTGATGTATTTTTCTGACCTCCTTAGGCACTGTATGCATATGGTGCACAGACATACATGCAGGCAAAGTAAAAATTAACAACTAAATAAGTAAAAAAAAAAGAATTGGATGGCATACAGATACAATTATTTATTTATATTTTTCTTTGATGATGTCACCGTGAACAGTAAGATGTGTGAATTGTGTTTAAACATTGATTTTTCAGAAAGCATGATAGACCCACTGCTGTGGAGCAGGTATAGCTGTAACTGGCTGGGGAATAATAGAGTAGTTAGGAGTTAACAATAGAATGGTAGGAGGTAATAGAGTAGTACGGGGAGGGGGTAGGGGAGCGAGCGGATTGTGGAGACCTGTGTGCAGGACCCTAAGACAGTGTAGTGACACTTAAGAAGAGCAGGTGGGGCCCGCGTCTGATGACCTGAGTTCAGTCGTCAGGACCTACACAGTAAAAGGTCTTCTCAGCACACTCGTGATGTGTCACCTGTTTTCGTGTACATATATGCAAATAGATAAATATGAAAAGAATAGAGATGGGGAAAATTAAAGTTTCCACTACCCAATGTAAAGTTATTATCAGTTATTTTTGTTTAAATAAATGACTGTCTTCTGAAGTAGCTGCTTTTATTTTCCAAGTATGACTTTGTCCCAAATTGACAAAATATATGGTTGTACAAGTTCTTGGGTATTGTGTTTTATTGATGAGAACAAATACTATCGTTGGTAGAGCCAGTTGCTGTTCAGTTTGAACAGTTTCTTTCCTCCTTTTTGTGGTTGTTTTGACACAAGGCCTCACTCTAGTTCATGCTGGACAAAAGGGAGCTCTAGATACTCCCGCCTCAGCCCAAGAGTCAGTGAGTAAGGGTGTGTCTCTTTCTCTGTGTTGTCTGTATTTTTGAGACATTGTCTCACTGGGTAGCCCTGGCTGGCCTGGAACTCATCATGTAGGCCAGCCTGGCCTTGAACCTACAGAGATGTGCCTGCCTGCCTGCCTCTGGAATTATGATGTATATCACCATGCTCAGCTTTTGTTTTTTTTTTTAAAGTTCTTTTGATCATGAATGCAGGTTGGGTTGTTGTTATACAGTGTTTCTCTGTGTAGTAGCCCTGGCTGTCCTGGAACTTGCTCACTTTGTAGACCAGGCTGGCTTCAGACTTGTACTCATAGAGCTTACCTGTCTCGCCTAGGGAGTGCTGGAATTAAAGGCCTGCTCTACCATGCTCGGCTATGCAGTCTTTTTCTTTCCTTCCCTC
>NW_021604684.1:3725863-3733268 GCF_004785775.1 Grammomys surdaster
TTGTTTTTAAAAACTCTTTTTTTTTTTTTTGAGTAGGTCAGTGAGGCAGTTTCATTAGTCCTAGTTGTCCTGGGCCCTGGTATATAGATCAGGCTGGCCCAGAACTTACAGTGATCTTCCTTCTCCAGCCTCTTGAGTTCTGGAATTCTGATTATGCAGCCAGCTTGGTGACTGAATAAACCAACAACTTTGTATATGCAAAACAAAACAAAATTCACTTAGTATTTTAATAGATATTTTCATGTTTAATAAAGCCCTGGCTATGGTTGCTTGACTATATTATTCATGATTTAAAAGCCCACAATCATTTGAAAGTAACTTTTTGCATTTTTATTACAGGTAAACTGGGATATTCACATTGTACAGAAACAGAGGTAAGAGAAATATACAAATATTTATGTAAAACAGCTTATATGTGTTGGGATGACCTGAGTAGTGAACTATTGCCATGGGCTTCTCAGTTTTCAGGTTAGGTTATATTGAGAACAGATACATATCTTCTCTGTTCAGGAAGAACAGATGTGAAAAGAACCTGTCCTCTTGTCTACAACATGAGAAGAAACAGCTTAAACATAGCTTATTTCCTGTATATAAAATTACTTAACATCCAGAGCCCCGAATAAGAAGTATTTTAAGAGAAGTTTATTTTGTTTTTTCGTAATACAATCTGGTATATCATAATAATAACGTGCTTGAGTATGAGAACCTCCACAGTGCTTCTTTAGCAGAACAAAAATTAGGATATGGGCATTGCTCCAGTGAGAAGAAGAATGTGAAAGGCTTCCTTTCTCCCTTCCTTTCTTTTTTCTTCCTTCCTTCCTTTCTTTTTCTTTTTTGGTTTTTTAAGACAGGGTTTCTCTGTGTAGCCCTGGCTGTCCTGAAACCTACTTTGTAGACCAGACTTTAAAGAGATCCACCTGCCTCTGATTCCCGAGTGTTGGGATTAAAGGCACACACCACCACTGCCCAGCTTGCTTGGTTATTTATAAACAAAGGTTCATGATTTTAAGATAATTTTGATAATTTTATTCCATATTTTTATGTGAAATTTCTTGTGATTGTTTGTGTTCCTTTCAAGGATAACATTAGATGTCAGGCTGCCTATGTGAGTGCCATTCTATCTGGTAGCAGAACAGCATTCTTAGACTAGAGTGTTATCAACCTTGTTAATGCCTAAGTGTTTAAGAAATTGTGTGTCTACTTTTATAATACATCTGGATATTGATAATGGCTTTCAGTAAATTTTAACATATTTTATGTAAAATGCAAATTTCTTTAAAATGATATTATATAAATCAAAAATCATTCTTTTTAAATTCAATTTATTTTTATATTTTCTACTCAACTTTGAAGGTACAAATATATTTTCTAAATTAGTTTTTAAATGAATTAAAGTGTAATTAGGCTTTTTGTATTTTCCACACACTATAAGGTGTAGGATCAGTTGGAGTCAGAAGATAGAAGTTTGGTTGTAGTTTCAGGGTCTGTGAAATTTTGAGTGATGCACTTTTTCATCCCAGACCTAAGTCTATAAAATATTTAGGATAATTTCTGTTAAACTCATAGGGCCATGGAGCTGTAAAGAGAGAGTATCTGTGGAATATGTCATTAGCTCCCAAGGCACTGTTGTAAGTTAAGAGTATACTGACACGGTCTGTGTCCATCTGCATTTGGTACTGAATGTGGTCCTGGTGCAAGGCTTGTCCTAAGTCTCATCATTCTGTCCTGTTGTACTGCCATGAGGTGAGCATGGCTTAACACTGTTTCCTACTGGCAATGATGACTGTCAGACTACTTGCAGAAGCAAACATGAGAGCTGGCTGTCCATTCCTAAGGCCATTATAAATTTAGAAAGTTGTAAAAAAAAAAAAAAAGGTGCTTTTAATATTTTTTGTTAAACAATAGTTTTTTCTTCCTTAAAAGTGTTATTTATATTAATGTGTTCAGGTTAAAGTCGTTAACTTAGTATCTTTAATTTTTTTTGTTTTGATTTCTAGCATTGTGAACACTAGTAGTTTACATGATGCATCCATAATTGCTCTTTAGCAGCAATTATTATTATTTTAAAGAGGTTGGAAAGCCAGGTGCTGTTGGGGTGAAGAGCACCTGCAAGTGCTACTTGGTCCTGAGAAGATGGAGTTGAGGGAAGAGAGGAAGCCAGAGCCCTGAGGCAGCAGTGTGAAGTCACTACGGGGATGGGGATGGGGAGGGGCATATAAAAGCTAGTTTGTACTGGGCTGGGATTCTTTTTTTGAGAGCCTGTCTTGGTTGCTGAGTTGACTTTCTCTTAAGGAAGGAGACTCCCATATCCTAGTGTGAGGCAGAAGCTTTTCGTGCTCTCACTGGCGGAAAGTCCAGACTAAGAATGTATGGAGCTAGCTGTGTCAGACTACTTGTCTGAGCTAATGAGTGGGTGGTGGTGGTGTCGGGGTGGAAGGGGTGGTCTGTGCCCTCTCCTTCCAGCTTTCTAGAGTCCTCAGCCACAGTGGGTTCCTGTGAAGAAGGGCTGGATGAAGATGGACCATGCCTTGATGTAGCACGTTGTTATTTTTCCTTGGAAGGGATCAGGAAGATCCTGATTCCTAAGCAAGGTTCATAGGCTAATGGAGGAAAATAAAATTCCCTTTTCTGAGGCTGAAAGAGCCTGATCAAAGCAATGTAGTCAGCATAGAGTTTTTATAGCACATAAAAACCATGTTAGGAATTATCTTTTAGTTTTTAAATATGAATTTTAGTTTATTCTTTGAGATTTCATAAATGTATATAATGTATTTTATCAAAGTCACTCTTACTGTCTTTCTCCAACTCCTCTTGGATCCCCTTCCTCCCCTGTCCTCAAGTCCCTTTAAATAAAAAAACAAAAAACCAAAAAAACAAAAAACAAAAAAACTGCTGAGATAATTTGTGCTGCCCTATGTGCGTGGATTTGAGTCCATCCACTGGGACATCAGTCTACCAGTGGCCACACCCTTAAAGAAAACTGACTTTCCCTGTGCTGGTTAGGTTTTGCTTCTTGTTGTTTGGTTGGTTAGTTGGTTTATTTTGTCATTTTGACATAAGCTAGGTTCATCTGGGAAGAGGAAACCTAAATTGAGAAATGCTTCCATCAGATTTTCTTGATTAATGATTGGTGTGGGAGTGTCACTGGGCAGTGACAACCCTGGGCAGATGGTCCTCAGTTGTATAAACAGGCTGAGCAAGCCATGAGGGGCAAGCCAGTAAGCAGTGTTCCCCTGGGGTCTCTGCTTTAGTTCCTGTTCCTGGTTGAGCTCCTGCCCTGACTTCCCTTCGTGATGTAAGTGATAAGATGAAATAAACCCTTCCTCCCTTGCTTTCGGTTATGTTTATCACAACAATAGAAAGTAGAATATTTCCCTAGCAGCCATCAACTGTCAATAAATCTTCAGCCAGAGGCAGAAGCTTATAAGCCCTTCCTCTCGGCCCATGTGAAATGTCAACTGGCTGAATCTTGTGCAGGTCCTGTGCAGGCAGCCACAGCTGCTGAGTTCATGAGTGCGGCTGCCCTGTCATGTCCAGAGGACACCTTTCCACCCTGTTTCTCAAGGACCTCCAGGTCTTACTTTTTCTGTGGTACTCACTGGACCTTATGGGAAGAGTGCATGATAGAGATATCTCATTTATGGCTGAGCACACTGCAGATATGTGTTCCTGTGCTTTGACCACAGTATACTATACAAGGAAGCTTCTCAGACGAGGGCTGAAAACACTTGTCTATGGTATAGGGGTGTGTATTTAAAGGACAATTTGGTACTATGACTATTTGATGAAATATTAGTAAGGTCTCTCCTAGTGCTTGTGAGCTCACTGGCCATGAGTTTATGCTTAGATTATTGTACCAGGGCGCTGGGTTTCCTCCTGTGGAAAGGCCTTAAATGTAGTATAAAGTGCTGGCTACTCTACTAACATTCCTGCTAACTATTGCACCCATGAGGATATCAATCTTGCATATGCTGGCCATTATTTGTGGCACCCAGGGTTCACAGCTGGGTAAGAGTGTTGCTGGCATCCCTACGGCAGCTTGCAGATCACTTTCTGGTACCATTAGAGCTAGCCACTAGGGAGGAAGCTTCAAGATGAGCACTAGCTTGATGCCCTGTGGTCACTGTGTGGTGTCTTCAGCAATAGGGTCTTACCTACCAGGGAGTTTGGGAAGACATGTAGAAGCAATGGCAGTATCTAGGGTTGTTTGGGGTTATGCCTTAGGGGACACACACAGTGCCCCACCCCATTCCCATTAGTTTTTGTTTTGTTTTGTTTTGTTGTTGTTTTGAGGCAGGGTCTCTTTATGTAGCCATGGCTGCCCTGAAACCCTAAGTAGACCAGGTTGGCCTTAAAGTCACAGAGATCTGTCTGAATTTGTCTTCTAAGTGCTGAGATTAGAGGAGTGTGCCACTATGCCCAGCTGGTTAGTTTTTTGTTAACTTGATTCTAGCTAGGTTCTGGGAAGAGGAAGTCTAAATTAAAACGTCTCCATCAGATTCCCCACAAGTCTGTGGGGAATTTTCTTATTAATGATTGGTGTGGGTAGTGCTACTCCTTGGCATATGGTTCTGGGAAGATTAAGAAGTGTAGCTGATATTGAACCTAGGAAGCAAGCCAGTAAACAGCATTCCTCTATAGCCTCTACTTCCGTTTCTCCCCTGACTTCCCTTCGTGATGGACTATAAACTGTAAGCGACAATAACTCTTTCTTCCTGAAGTTGCTTTTGGTCATGGTCTTTTATCACAGCAACAGAAACTTAGCTAAGACACCCCCTCCCAACAGCTAAGGGAAGGTAGGTGTTCCTTACTGCACTGGACTTCTTATTAGTCAAACTATGGCTTCTGGGAGCTCGTAATCTCCCATGTAGTATAATTCTCATTTAATCCCCCCTACCTGGCCTCTGTGTGTGTGGGGGTGGGGGGGAGAGAAGCTTATAAAACGGGAAGTTTCCTTTTGTGTGTTTAGACATTAAACATACTGTGTCTTGTCTCTTTTCTGCTCTCTTCTGCTCTCACCGGCCCCAGCCTCTTGTTTTTACTATAATTCCTTCTTTTAAATTTATTTTATTTGTGGATGTTTTACATTTATGTACTTATTTTGTGTGTGTGCTCACACATGTTTGTAGAGATCATTTTTGAGAGTCATTTCTCCTTCTGCTATGTGGTTTCTGGAGGATCAAACTCAGGTAGTCAGGACTGGTAGCACGTACCTTTAATAATGGAGCTATCTTGCTGGCCCCTGTAATTTTCTTTTTAATACTTTTCCTAATTCATAGAAACCAAAGTGAAATTGAGCATAAAGAAAGCCAGGAGAGTATATATAGCTATTCAGTCAAGCCTTTTTCCTTAAGGCAATCTGGTATATCTTTAGATCAAGCGTTTTATCACATCTCTCCCTTTGGGAAGGTTTTCTTATTTTCAGTGATGGGTTTTTACCTCAGGCCCTGGCATATGCTAAGCCAGTGCTGTTCTTCGAAGCTATGCCTCAGCCACCTGGAACATGTCTTCACATACTTGACTGCTAGCGTTCTCAGCATTGAAGTTTGTTCAGGAAATATCCCTTGTCTGTCCCGTCCTGACTGTTTTTGACTTTGAGACAGGGTCTTGCTGTATAGCCTAGGCTGGCCTTGAACTCACTGTGTAGCTCAAGATGGCCTTACCCATGCAGCTGTGCTCCTGCCTTAGGCGTCTGTATGTCAGGGCAACAGGGATGCACCACTGTGTAAGGCCAGCTTTCTAGGGAAGGGAAGTCTTTCATATGACTTAAATAAAGGCATGGTTTTCCATGCTGGCCTAGAACTCACTCCCACATCTGCCTCCTGAGTGCTGGAGTTCAGGTATGTGCCATCATGCCAGGCTTCAACAGGAATATTTAAAAGCTTTAAATAGACAATTAAATTTCCCCTACTTTTTCAGCTCTTATTTTTTAAATTTTAATTAAAATATAATTACAGCATTTCCCTCTTCTCCCCCCCCCAAAAAAACCCCTCATGTTCTCTCCCTTCAACCCTTCCCATACACCCCCACTGTTTCTTAAATCCATGGTCTCTTTGTCTTTTATTATTGTTTTTACATACATACATATATATAAACACAAATATATGAACACAGCCTGCTGAGTCTGCTCTCATGTTTGTATGTAAATGATTTCAGACTAAAAAACAACTTAGTTTTTTAACATATAATTTACATACAGTGAAACTCATCCTTGTGAATTGTTTCTTCCCATGTTTTATGATTACATTCCTTTGTTAACCATCCTTATAATGAAATTCTATCATCTTTGAAACTCTCACCCCCGTTTTTCTTCATATCCCCTTCCTAGTAGCCACCAATCTCTGGCGCTCTTTTTAATGCTTTAAGGAGACCTCCACTCTCTTCCTACAAGTGGCTCACAGCTCCAGCTGGTAACTTATAAACTTATAAATGGATGACTGACCTGTGCTTGCACTTGCCTGTCCAGAAGGCTTAGGGATAGCTTTTAATACTGCCATTTTACAAGTTTTTCTACTACTGTTATTTATACAGTATGCATGGATTGTAATCCTTGGTGAACAATGCTGAACACTTTTTTCAGATTGTAACTTAGTTTGTAATCTCCAGTTTCAGCTTGTTCCATTCTGTCTTGTATTATTTATTAACTGCTGCCAATTACGTAGCATGAGAGCCTTTTCCCTTTGAGAGGAAAGTGACTAAATGACTAACTAGAACAGGCTGCTCTTCTTGTGCCAGACTGGCTATATTTTAAGTGGACTAGGTTAGTCCATTATATAACATTAGGCTAGTTTTTATCATTACTTAATCTTGATAGACTTTTTATTTAATTGGGCACTCATGGATAAAGCTGATTGTAGGGGGCTAGAGAGATGGCTCAGTGGTTAAGAGCACTGATTGCTCTTCCAGAGTTCCTGAGTTCAAATCCCAGCAACCACATGGTGGCTCACAAACATCTGCAATGGAATCTAATGCCCTCTTCTGGTGTGTCTGAAGACAGCTACAGTGTACTCATATACATAAAAAATATATATATATCTTTAAAAAAAAAAAAGCCGGGCGGTGGTGGCACACGCCTTTAATCCCAGCACTTGGGAGGCAGAGGCAGGTGGATTTCTGAGTTCGAAGCCAGCCTGGTCTACAGAGTGAGTTCCAGGACAGCCAGGACTACACAGAGAAACCCTGTCTCAAAAAAACCTAAAAGAAAAAAAAAGAAAAAAAAGCTGATTGTAATTTATACAATAGAAGAAAAACTAGGGGGCTGGAGAGATTACTCAGCACTGACTGTTCTTCCAGAGTTCAATTCCCAGCAACTACGTGGTGGCTCACAACCATCTGTAATGGGTTCTGACGCCCTGTTCTGAAGACAGCTACAGTGTACTCACATACATAAAGTAAATAAATAAAT
>NW_021604684.1:3736268-3756384 GCF_004785775.1 Grammomys surdaster
AGTTTTGTGACAATTCATGCTTATATTTTTAAAAGATTTATTTTTAATTATGTATGTATGAGTTTGAATACAGTGCCTGTGAAGGACAGAGGCAGCAGATTCCTTCGAGTGGAGTTGTTATAGGCCACTGTGAGCTATCCTGAACTCAGGTCCTCTCTAAGAGTGCTGTGTGCTCTTAACCTCTGAGTCCACTCTCATGTCCCTCATGCTTATATCTGAAGCACAGAGTTCATAAATACCATTTGTAATATTTATATTATTTTTCACTCCTATACACATTTTTAAAAACTACTTGAAGGCCTACTGTGGTGGATATTGGTAGAGACATTAATTTTAATAACAAATTCATAAGGTTCATACTATAATTATTGACACTTGAGACAGAAGAGCTACAGACTAGGAAAGCATAGTAACTTATGATATTAATCTTCCTTGTTGAATTTATATTATAATCACTTGGGAGATAGACTTGTGGGTATGCTTATGAAGATGTTTCTAGAGAGGTTTAACTGAAGATGGAGGATTCTTCCTAACTGTGGGCAGCATTGTCTCATGGGCAAGGGTCCAGGGCTGTATAGAAAGATAAGGAGAAAGCGGGCTGAGCACCGTCGTCCATATCCTTCTGCTTTCTGTGAGCAGTGTGACCTGCCGCCTCATGCTTTTGCTGCCCTGCTTATCTACCACTGTGGACAGTACCTTCCAACTGTGAGCCAGAATGAACCCTGCCTTGAGTTACTTTTGTCTGGTACCTCGTTACAGCAACAGAATTAACTAATCCGCTTACCTAAGCTTAGGTGGTTAGTAGGCAGCAACTCTCATCACTTGCTTCCCTGTGTTGTCTTTATCCAGTTAGTTGTTACCTTCAGTGTGATGCAGCTACACAATGCTGGAGATCATCTTCACGTCTCTTTTCAAACAGTGAAATGAATACATGTCTTCTTATTCCGCAAGTGCCTCTAACCAGTCACAGCGTCAGTTATGGCCTTTTGAAGCCAGGGATGCACTTCAGCTAAAATGAAACTTTGGAAAAGGCATTAATGCAGCCCATGAGTCCTTAGCCTTCCTGTATTATTAGATGGACGCAGGGCTGTTTTGTTGTTGTTGTTTTTCTGTAGGAGTTTGTGAGATAGACCAATTCTAAATTACAGTGATTTAGCCATTGTTCTGTATATTGAAATCCTCAGGGAAACTGGACTTATAATTTTAGGTCTTCCTTGGAGAAATGTAAATGTCTTGAGAATGAACCAAAAAATACATTGATGTTAGTTTCTTGAACTTATTCTATTATGGTTATGGATAGTTTTGGGCCCATACAACAGTAGATGAAAATTTTTATTTCCTAATAGCCTAAAGTAAGTCACTAAAGGTAATATGTAGGGTTTGTTGCTTTAATGTAGAGTATAATGTTGAAAAGTGTGTATTTAAGTCTTTAGATAAATCTGCCCATTCCATTTTGACCTCACTTTTGGCTCATGTATGTGCATGTGACAGTTGTGTGCATACTGGGTTTTAAGTTGACATTGGATAAATCTTGGTTAATTTCAGAAATGATAAAAAAAATCTAATCCGAAAAAATATGATGTTTTTGATTAAAAAAAAAAATCCTAACAGGTTAGAGAAATGGCTTAGCTGGTAAAGTGCTTGCTACCCAGGTTGCCTGGTTCACAGCTCCAGCACTCATGGAAAACTCAGGCATGGGGTGCCTACCTGTGACCCTAGCACAGTGAAGAGCTGCTGCTTCTGCTGGCAGTTGACCAGAAGATTATCTCAGTTCTTACTCTGCAGTTCTTATGTGAGTCTGCAGTGTCGCCACCCTCTTCCTCAGAGCCAGCCACGGAGACCCTCCTCTAACACTGGGTAACACGGCCATGGACTTGGAATCTCAACATCACATCTGCCTTGCTATTGTTTGTTGTCTAGAAGCATAGTACAGGTCTCATGGACATGTCTGGTAGATGTGGAGCCCACAGGGTCACCATAGAGTCTATCCATATGGTCAGAGCTCACAAACCATAGGACATGCTGTAAGAGCACACCCCTGCCTCTTGCTAGTTACGCATGACCCAGGGACATGACCCAGACGGATACCTTAGCAGCTCTATGTTTACCTGTACTCCTCAGCTGTCGTGTTGTAAAGACAAAACTAAGGAACTGTTCTGGGTTAAAGGAGGCTAAACTGAGACAAATACAGCTGATGATACTGTTAGGCACACAGTACAGAGAAGCACAGTTGACAGTTTAATATGGTTTTTCATTATATTGTATAGGCAATAATTTTGTGGTCATCTACAGTATGTCCTTAGTTTTAGAAAATCAAACTACAATAATTGGATAGGAGGTAGGCATTACTTGTGCTCCTTTACTCAGATAGATCTGGGAGAGGTAGGGAGAGAGAAGAATGATACTGCAGATGAGGCAGATGCTTAATTATTGATAAATCTGGTAAAAAAATAAATAGAAATTCCTAAGGACTTTTTAAAAGATGTTTCTGAAAGTTAAAAATAATATTAAAATAAAGTTCCCCCAACTGACTTGAGGGACAAGGAAATTGTCCTGGAAGTTGGGGAGTCTTGAGTTGATGCTGATCTGTCCGTCCCAGCTCTGAGCTCTCAGGAATCCATCCCGAAGCACTTCCTCTGCCACAGGCCAGCAATCCTGAGAGCTATTCCCTTTTTCTTCGAATCATTTAAGTTGGTTAAAAAGTTTGAAAGTTTTCATTCTGATATAAACTAAGACTCACAGAAAAGTCTCAAAAATAGTACAAAAAATCATTAAAATGAGTGTTATTGCTAACATTGAAAGCTTTCCTACATTATTAGTGAATTTTGTTGGTAGAGTTTGTTATTAAAAACCTGTAAGCAGTGCTTCGTGATACATAGACTGAGACAAATGCAGCCTGAGAGCAGGAGGAAGGCCTTGAGGTGGCCTTGAGTACCTGCAGCTAAATAAAAAACAATTTTATATGGTTAGAAGAGCATAGTCATATCAAGCAAGTTCCAGAAAATATGTAAGTAAATGTCATGGTTATTAGTTTCTACAACTATTTCAGAATTTTGAAATGTCTGTGATTTGATACCCTTTCCTTTGGTGACTCAGTCTAGTCTGTTGTATAAAAATGCAAAGTATTCAGACTCTGTGCTGGCCTCAGCCTGCAGGCACCAGCACAGGCCAGTTGTCTCTTCACCCACCATCTCATCCAGCTTCATAGAGTCCCTAGTGGATGTGACTGGGCAAGGCCTACACTCCCAGCTATGCAGTAGTGTGGGCATGAGAACCACTGCATTCCACTCTTCTTTCCTTCCTTCAGCCTGCATATTTAATTAGACACTGTCCTAGGTTGCTTTCTGTTGTTGTGGTTGTAACACTAGCCAAAAGCAACTTGGGGAGGAAAGGGTTTAGTTTGCTTACAGCTTAAAGTCCAGGGCAGGGGCTCAAGGAAGAACATGGAGGTAAGAACTGAAGCAGAGACCATGGAGGAGACTGCTTACTTACTAGCTTGCTCTCAGGCTTGTATTCTGCTTTCTATACAGCCCAGACCCTATTGCCTAGGGATGGTACCACCCACAGTATACTGGGCCACAGACATGCCCACACCCAATCTGATAGGGGCAATTTCTCAATTGACTTTCCTCTTCCTAGGTGTGTCAGGTAGACAACCAATATTAGCTATCACAGACTTGTTGGAAAGTGCTATCAAGAAATTAACTCAGCTATTTCAGGTCTTTGAGAGACTCTGAAAAAGCAGTGGGTAAAAAAAAAAAAAAAAAGAAAAGAAAAAGCAGTGGGAAGGCTTATCTACTTTGCTCTTTGAGCACCACCGAATACAAGAGAAACCAGAGTTGAAGCTGTTGGTTTGTAATTCTCAGCAAATTGTTACTGGGCAATGTCTCTTGTCCTCCTTGCCAGACAGATTTGCCTTTTTGAGGCAGTCAGATTTGCTTTGAGAACCATGAGATAAGATAGTTAACAAATGCAGGACAGCCAGGCACAGACATACAGAATTGGTCTTTCCTTAGTTGTTGGTACCAGTTTAGCATTGGAAAGCTGTTCTGGCTCCTACCTGTCTAGGTGAGTCTTCAGTGTCTGTTCATGGGTTAAAACAGCACATGACACCTTCCCTTCTGCGTCATTGCCTCTTGGGCCCAGAAAGGAGGACTGGCTGGTGAGAAATGAAGCAATAACTGTAAGTCTGAGTAAGGGGTTCAAGATATATGGAAGGGCAAAAGAATATGTCAGGAGATGTAGTTGTGAATGCAACAGGGCTGTTGAGATTGGAGAGGGGTTCCTTATTCTTACAGTGAAGGGGGAGCTAGGAAGAGGTCAGCAGCATCCTGAATGACTCTGATCTGCAGTGAGCATGTAGTTTGAGACAGGGCCTTGTATATCCCAGGCCAGCCTCTAACTTGCAGTAGGATAATAGTGAAATTCTGTCTCTACTTCCCAAGTGGTGCGTTACAAGTGTGCATCACCCTGCTCAGCTTATACTCTGGGTCAAATCTAGAACCTCTTGCACACTGGGCAAACACTGACAACTGAGCTACATCCCTAGCTTATAGTGGTGACTTTTTTGTTTTTTTTTTTTTTACTTTTTCTTTTTATAGTGACTTCTTAAGGAACATGCAGTCAGTTATTAGGGAATTAATGACAGAAGTCCTGTGTCTCAATTTGTGTGTGTGTGTGTGTGATTTGTTTTGTCATTTTAAATATTAAAGTTATTCAACTATGAACAAAACAGTATTTGTCTGGGAATAATAGGAATTTTATCTAAGCTACAGATTTCTCCTAATGAAATTTTACTGTGAATATCTGTCACAAGCAACAACAAATCATGGTGGCTTCTGTTAATTACTCAAAATACTCCCCTTCAGACTTTGTAGAGAAGTATTTCTTCCTAGGTTTCTGTGCAGTAAAATTTTAATACTCAGTGACTTGCCTTTTGTGTGTGATTTATGTATATACCACTGGGTATTTTTAAGAATTGGAAGTAGGGTGATAAAAGAGAGATAGCTGTGACATGAGAAACCCAAACTGAGGTCACAGCAGTGCTTTCTTCCAGGAAGGAGTTGTAGCTAAGACTAGCGTGGAGACTGGAGGTTCCTGCTTTATTGCACATGTGGGACAGACAAAGTGCTAGCCGCCTTCCTTGAAGTCATTCCTTTTTCATTAAGTTCCCTTCAAAGGGTGGGCATCTCAGGCCGTTTCTTTTTCTGATCTCTTTGAATTTGCTTAAACTGTCCACAGGTAGCCAGACACAAGTGCACACCTGTTCTTGGCAACCCAGAACTCTAGAGTGGGAGCCGAGCGAGATAAGGACGATCTTGGTCTGGCCATTGTGTCCTCCCAACAATGGCTCCTTGTAAGGCAGCTTGAGTGTATCAATACTACATTGTAGTTCTGGTTCATGTAATTGGTACAGTGTCTCTTCCAGCCCTTTCCCTAACTTTCTTCAGGTGGCAAATAGGTCAAGGTGATGTAGGATAAATGTGACTCCCTGAGGTACATGAGGAAGATAGCAAGGGCAGGCTTCTCAAATGGCAGTAGCCTCTGACCACAGAACTCCACAGTTACCTCTCCAAGCCAGACAATCTTTTCTCTCCCCCACGTGTGTGTGTGTAGCTGCATGTGTGTACATTTCTGTGTGGAGGCCAGAGGTTGACATGAGGTTTTCTCCTCAGGAGCTTTCTATCTTGTTTTTGACACAGGATCTTTCACCAGTACCTGAGGGATGATGATTAGGTTCTGCAGGCTAACCAGTGATGCCTAAGGATCTGACTGCCTTGGCTTCCTCCATGCTAGGATTACAAGTGTGTACCACCATGCTGTGTTTTTTTAAATGTGTGTGCCAAGAGTCAAATTCATGTCCTTGTACTTCTGTGGCAAGTGCTTTTCTAGCTGAGCTATGTTCCTGGCCCTCCAGGTCACACTTTGTGTTTACCTGTGTATCTTTCACTTGACAGAGCAGTTTAAGGTCAAGGACTATACCTCACCTGCCTTCATCTTCATACTGCAGTGTGCAGTGTGAAGCAGGCCTTGATTAGTTGCAGAGTTGTTTAAAAACCACAGGCACAACTTCAACTGTGTGGGAAGAGGAAAGGCTGACAAAAGCTCTCACAAAACCTGGCCTTTCTGGAGACAGCTGAAGCTGGTTGTAAACTCCTGCTCTTCCTGCCTCTGCCTTCAGAGTGCTCGGATAACAGGCATGCAGCGCCTGTGCACACTTGCGATGTCCCTTGTTTGCCTGGCTCTGTGGTAGGTGAGCTGTATGCAGTTTTATTTAATATTACTTAACACATGAAAAGGATTCTAGTTTATTTTTGGCTTACTTACATTTTTTTTTCTTTCTTTTTGAGACATTGTCTCACTATCCAGCCCTGGTAGACCTAAAATTTGATATGTAGACCAGGCTGGCCTTGGCTTTAGAGAGATCTGCCTGTTTCTGCTTCCTGGGTGCTGAGATTAAAAGCGTGTATTTAGCTTTGTTTATATTAATTTTTACAGTAAAAAATGGAATGTCTAGAAAATAAGCCACACACACTCCATCACCTTCAGTTCCACTCTTGAGTAATAAAACCTTTAGCATTTTATATTTTCTTACCTTTTTTCCTTGTAGTCGTGGGTTATGATAAGAATTATATTACATGTGAGCAATACTGGTTTGTAACCAAATTTTTCACCTAATTCAGAGCCTCCTGATCTTTGCTTTAATGGTAGAGATTGAATATCCAAGCTGTTGGATAGGTGGATTAAATTCATTTTTCTTAGGATGAGTTTATTGGAATTCAGCACTCTGTGTTAATTACTCTGTGTGCGTGTGCGCGTGTGTGCATGTGTGTGTGTGTGTGTGTGTGTGAGTGATAGATGTCTGTAGTGGCAGGGAAGTTGTGGTGGCAGGAGCAGGAGGCAGAGAGCTCCAGCTGGAGACTCTCAGAGCCTGTTCTCTGTGATGTTCTTCCTTCACCTCCTCAAGGTTGGACAGCCTCCCTACACAGTGCTACCAGCTGGGGACCAAGTATTCAAATACATGACTTATGGGACAGTTTTTATTTAAACCTCTGCACTGTCACAACTAAGGAGCAGCTGTGTTGTCATGAAATGGTAGTGATTCTGACAAGGATATGCTTAGGGTGTAGTGCACCTGTCAGACACCTTGAGGAACCATGTTAGATTTGCAGTTAGAAACCAACTGCAAGCCTCTGCTTTACAAGGTGGACAGCACCACCTGATGAGAGAAGATACAGTGCAAGGGAGGCTAGGCCTGGAGTCTGCAAACTTGTGATGTAGTTTACCCTGGGCTGTGTGTGTGGGTTTTGAGCAAGTCATTTAGCCTCTTTTTAACTTCTGTTGAACAAAAGGTATGTTCTTTGAATATTTTTTCTGGTGTTCAAACATACAAAAAGATTCTTTTGTGTTTCAACTATCAGTTTTGTTATCAAAAGAAGAAATATGCAAATGAAAACTGGGCTTATGCCTTCCAAAAATTTACTGTTGAGTTACAGCTGGAAACTGCCGTCCCACCCCTCATTCCTTCCCCTGCAGTCCAAAGCCAGGCTGTTGCCATGCCTCCTGTCACTCTGCGGGCTCTTTCAGTGGCTCCCAGTCTCCTGTGAGAGTGCTTACAGGACAGCCAGGCTTCTCAGCTATGTTCATTTCCTTCACACACAGTGGCTACCTTCGAATGTGATAAAACATTTCAGGTACCTTCTGTCTGAGCCTTCGTACTGGCTCCTGCCTCTGATTCTTTCTCAGATTGTTAAGTACCAACTACCCCATACCCAGCTTCATTCTGCTCTTGTATAGTCACGGGTAAGACTATGCATTGACTATTTAAACATTTCCAATGCTATCTTGAAATGCTGTTCTCTTTGCAAGGTAGCTAGTCTTTTCCCTATGAGAACACAAACTGTAGAGAACAGGGTTTCCCCCCACCCACCTTGGGCTGACTGCTGTGTCACTCACTGGCTCTGCAGTACTAAGTTGATAATTTAATCTTCAGAGATTTCTCTCATAAAAAACAGTATAAAAAACAGTAGCATGCTTATAATATGTGTAGGCATCATTGTGGCTAAGTACTTCTCCAGGGAGCTTATGTTATACTCATGAAGAAGTAAAGACTCATAAAGAAATCCATTTCACAGAAACACAGGTATAGAACGCCCCTAACTTGGGAGAGCTGTCCTGCTAGACCATGCTGGTCTGGGGACCTGTGCAATATCCGCTCCCTCATGAGGGTGGCATCCTCAGGGACCCTCCGGGGACCCTCACATTCATGTCTTTCCTGTGTTGCTTCTCCTCATGCTGCGCTTTCCCTGGTGGCTTGGAGGCCCTGTGGTGGACATGGGGCTCTGGCCAACTTCATGCTCCTTCCAGTTTAAATGTTCTGCTGTGGCCTGATACCAGAATGTTTTTTGTCTCTACGAGGAAAATTAATTCCTAGTTTACAGATCACGTCAGAAGAAACTCTGGAGCGTAATCTATGCAGCAGTTAGAATGACTGCTCCGCTCACGTGCTGGCTACCATAAGCTTGCAGTTCTTTATCAGTGTTTCCTTTGTGCACATAGAGTATATGTGAACGGCTAATGGCAGAATTCTTACTTTGTTAACATCTTGTTACATTAAACTTCCCTCCGTGTAGCAAAAGATAATTTTGGTCTTTAGTAGGTCCCACCTCCTTTTATCATGCATAAGATAGCAGAGGTGGTTGCTGTCACTGGATTAGACTAGAAGGAGCCTGTTGCTATGTGTCCATTTGTCCTTGTCCTGTTTTTCCTCAGACTGGGCCTTCTTGTTTGTTTTCTCTTGGCACAAAAGCTTTTTTTCTAGAAGTGATGATCTGTAAACTGCTTAGAACAGGTTGGTTTACCTAAGAGCAACTTTTACCCAAGTACTTGGGGCTTAGGGCTAATGTTCCTTGTATATTGGCAGTTTTTGTACTGGTTCTGTCCTGCTAATGTTTATGTGTGTTTGAAGACAGATTGTGGTGAGAGTACACCTGATCTCATGTCAACAGGGCAGCCTGCCTGCACACCTCTCTCTCAGTACCTGGGCAGGGTGGTCCAAGGTCAGGGTTCTCTTTTCCATCACTGACTTTGACCATATATGAATAGAGCCACACAGAACGCTGGAGTTCATGGCTCTGAGGGAAGCAGGTCTAGGTTTTAGCTCCATTACTTGCTTAAATCCTTCATATCCTTAACCTCAATTTTTGTGTCTCTAAAATTGGGGAGGGGTGTGGGTTAATATGCATAGTGCCTATTAGTAATGCTAGTATGAGTATTAAAGTGTGTGAAAATACTTAACATAAGACCTTGCACATCACAGATCAGTAGATGTCAGCTGATAGGAAAATCCCCTTTAAGTTGTATTCCCTTCTTTCACAGTCTCCTTTTATGTATATTAACTTATCTGCACATATGAGTAACTCTCAGATCTGTGCTTGGCGCTGAGTACACAAGAGTGGCCAAAACAGACTTGACCTTGATCACAGAGGAAAGATGTTTGTCCCTCGAAGTCTGACAGTTACCAGAACCTTTAAGTTGAACCAAGAATAAGTTTTAAATACACGGTTTAATTTTTTAAAAACCTGAGGGGGGGGAGGGAGGGAGGGAAGGAGGGAGAGAGAGAGAGAGAGAGAGAGAGAGAGAGAGAGAGAGAGAGAGAGAGAGAGAAAGAGAGAGAGAGGCAACACAGTGTAGTTTTCCAGAGTTTTGAGTAAGAGGTGCTTACAAGAGCTGAGAGACCTTGTGTAACTCGCCTCCAAGGACAGTTAGTAGGTCAGTAGAAACGGAAGAAAGAAAGGCATAGAAAGAAACAGGGTTTGTGAAGCAGACTGGAGCAAGTCCATTGAGGATTTTTTTTTTTTTAAAGTGAAACAAGGAGAGCAATTGTGAACTGGAAAGTGAAGTCTGGAATTTTCCAGCACTGAAGCTATAAATTCTGACAGCAGAGTCAGAATTAATAGCTGGGTTTGCCAGAAATAAAATTTGACTTAAAAGTATGAACAGACCCCAACAGTGCTAACATGGTATGGGGTCATGTTTGGTTTTAGTATAACCAAATATCATGTAAAAGTTTACTATTAACTGTAAATAGTATATCATTTAAAATATTTATTTTTATGTATATGATTTTCCCCTGTATATACGTATGCACATCATATATGTATAAACCTGGAGCCTAAAGAGGTCAGAAGAGGACCTTGCATCCCCTGACACCATAGTTAGAGATGATTGTGGGCCATACAGTGTAGGTGCTGGAACCAAGCCAGATCCCTTACAAGAGCAGCAAGTGTTCTTCACCACTGAGCAATCTCTGCATCCCCTAACACACCATTTCTGTAACAAATATAATTTAACATAATGAGAGCTGGGCATGATGGCTCATGCTTTTAATCCCACACTTGGGAGGCAGAAGCAGTTGCATCCAATTCCT
Source organism: Grammomys surdaster (assembly GCF_004785775.1). Taxonomy (NCBI): domain Eukaryota; kingdom Metazoa; phylum Chordata; class Mammalia; order Rodentia; family Muridae; genus Grammomys; species Grammomys surdaster. Next base: position 3,746,698 of record NW_021604684.1, read on the forward strand.
AGTGAGTTCCAGGACAGCCTGAGCTACACACAGAAACCTTGTCTTGAAATAACAACAACAAAATGTTTGGCATAATGAGCAGATTGAGTATATTTATGTATTTATGTTTTAAAGAATATGAATGTAGTTTTTTTCCTCATTTATTTTCTTTATATTAAAGTAAGTCAATTTTAGAAATAACAATGGCCATCAACTGACTGATGAATGTCTGAAATGTGGTATAACTATACAATGGGATGTTATTTGATGATAAACAGATGTGAAATACAAATATAGCATAATATACGTGGAACATGATAACTGAGAGTGGCCCTTTACCATGTGTTGTATGGTTGCATTTATATTATGTACAGAATTGTTAATCTCTAGACAGAAAGTAGGTCAGTCGTTGTGTGTAGGATAGGGAAAGAGGGGCTGGAAAAAAGCTGACTGCTAAAGGGCATGGTGTTTTGAGGAAAAGGTGGGCAGTGAACAGATAGAAGGTCTTGTGCCTGTGATTGTGTACGTACATTGAGTGCGTTGTATGGCATATGATTAATATGCATGAAAGCTGGTTGTTTAACTTCTAAGGTATAGAAGATAGAACTTGAGATTTACATTGACTTGAACTCTTCCTGATATTGAAATGAATGGGCAGCAGCTCTGCTTCTTAAAGCAGTCAAGTGTGGAGTCTCTGGCTGCACTGAGGCCCCGACCTTTCCAGTGGACTCTAGGTGGCAGGAAGCTGGGGAGGGCCTGTAAATTTGGTAGAGTTCCTTCAGAGTCCTGCTCTATTGATTCAGCCTTTGCTTTCATCTTCTTCTTTGGCTGTTTTTTTTTTTAATAGATATGTGTTTAGTGACATGTATATGTATGTAGCACACATGTTACATATGTAGAGGTCAGAGGACAACTTGTAGGAGTCAGTTCTTTCCTTTCACCATGTGGATCCTGGGACTGTAACTTATAACTCAGGTTGTAAGATTTGGCTACAGGTATCTCAACCTGCTGAGCCATAGCTCAGACCCTGCTTCAATTTAAAAATATATGTATGTAACTATTGTTTGTGTGTGTGTGTGTGTGTGTGTGTGTGTGTATTGTGAGTTAAGCTACTGTGTGGGTGAGAGCAGAGGCCAGAAAAGTGAGTTAGGTATCACACCCAGTCCCAGCTGACTTGGATACTAGAAACTGAACTCGTTTCCTTCTCCTTTTCCCCCAATCTTCTTCTTCAACAGGTCTTCTCTATGTAGCCCTAGCCGTTCCGAGACTTGCTCTATAGACCAGACTGGTCTTGACCTCAGCGATCTACCTGCCTCTGCCTCTCCAGTTCTGGGATTAAAAGTGTATACCCACAAGCCTAGTTTCGCTTCAGTTTCTTAATCAGGAAGAAATAGGACAACAATCATATCTACTTGGTAGAATTATTGTAGGGACTTGGAGTGTTATATTGATCTTGATGCAGATGCTGGCACATGCTCAATAAAGTTGCACTTTTTTTCCTAATAATAAATTTTTAGTAACTAGGTAGTAGTGGTACACACCTTTAATCCCAACACTTGGTTAGTCAGAGGCAGGCTGAGGAGGTGAGTTCAAGGGCAGCCTGGGCTATACAGAGGACCCTTGTCTCTAAAAAATGAAATAAAAATAAAATAGATTTTTCAGATATTGATGCTTTCTTTAACAGCCTTGAGCCATTAAATACCTTTAAATTAAAGTTTAAAATACATATTTTCTTTTTTAAAAAAAGATTTATTTATTTTATGTATGTGAGTACACTGTTGTTCTCTTCAGACACACCGGAAGAGGACATCGGATCCCATTACAGATGGTTGTGAGCCACCATGTGGTTGTTGGGACTTGAACTCAGGACCTCTGGGAGAGCAATTAGTGCTCTTACCCATTGAGCCATCTCTCCAGCCCTAAAATAGGTATTTTTCTCAACTTACATTCAATATAACTTTCTAGCTGGGGTATATAGGCTAAAAACTAAGAACAGATATTACCAAATTTTACCAAATTTGTCTCGAGGATGGAGCCCTATGCAGGTTTCAGATCACATAGTAAACTGACTTTTAGAGTAGAAAGAGTCTTGGGAGTATAGAATGTGACATTGTTGGATCGGTGTTATAAATTCACTCTCAGTCTGTACATCCATAAAGCTTCTTAGAGAGTAAGACTGATTCATGTTATTTTTAATTTTCTTATTCTCAACTTGTTTTGTCATCTCCTGGTAAGATTGTAGTAGACACTGAACTAAGATTTTGGTTTTTTGAAGGAATTGTCTTTATTTATTCAGGTATTCCTTTGACTAAGGACATCATTCTTGTTCTTGTAGGCTCACAGTTCATTCCTACCAAGGAATGCTAAGGTGACCTGACAGCCTGGTTTAAGAACTGTTGTTCTTGGGCAAAGGAAAAAGTATGGAGATAGATCAATAAACTTCTTTCTTTGAAGGATAAATAAGTTCTCTACTTAGAGTTTACAATTACAGAGTTAGAGTGACAAAGTGAGTGTCAGAGTGTAATTATATACTTTAATGAAACTAAAAACGAATGCAGCAATACACAGTATAGGAACAGTTCGTCTCCTGAAGTAATATAGGCCTTTATATATGTTGTATGTTTTCTTTTTATGTGAATTTTTTATGCTTGGCTGACTTATAATTTTCCTTTCTTGATCATATTATACAGACTTACCACATTGTGTCTAATATGCATTATAACATCTTTTTAACTTATTGATTTTATTGTTTCACATCATGCACCCCAGTCCTTGCTCATCTCTCTGTCCCATCATATCTACCCTTTGTTCTTGCAACAAAATAAAAAAACACAAACAACAAACAAAAAAGCATAGAAAACATCTCATCATAGAAACTGTGTGTCACAGTGTGTCCCACGGAATACCTCCCGCTGTCCACACATCTTCACTTGCAAATGTTCATTGCAGTAAGTCACTGGTCTTATTCAAGATCTCTGGCTTCTGTGACACCATCAATATTAGATTCTCATCGGGCCTCTTCCGGGTTATCTTTGTTGCCCTGTGTCATGGAGATCCTGCAACTTTGGATTAACAGAGGTGGGCCAACTCAGAGCCCTGGATCTGGGCCTCAGCAGTAGCTGAGCTACAAAATGTTGCACCAGGGCTAGCTCTCCAGCAGTGCTCTGACTAGGCCACCCAATGCTGCCACAGCTCCACTGTGCTGCTCAGTGAAGATACAGGGCCCACTTTCCCAAGTGTTGCAGCCTGTGAGGAGTTGAGCCAGCTCTCCTGCTCTCATGGCTGGCTCACCCATGCCTTCACCTTCAGGGCCAGCTCTCCTGCTCTCCTGCCTTAGGACCAGCTCTCTCTCTGCTGGGGGAAGGTGGGGACAGGGGCTCATCACACCCACACTGCTCACCCATGCCACCTCTCCAAAGACTAATGGCAAAGGAGTGGCAGGGACAGCTCTCCTACACTCTCACCCTCGGGGCTGGCTCACCTGTGTCCCCACCACCAGGCTGCACTGCTTTGTTGTCCAGGTGAGGGACAGGGCCAGCTCACCTGCTCCTGCTCTCCTGATGTGAGGGTGAGGTGGGGAGGGCATCACACCCACACAACATCCCCACAGACTAGTCCTGCCACTGGTGAGGAGCAGGGATAGCTCTCCTGTGCTTATGACCATGTGGGTAACTTTCCCAACTGCTGGAGTCAGCGAGGCGTTGGGTGGGATGGGAGGGAGGCATCACCTCTGCGCCTGTGCCATCCTATAGTAAACAAGTGGCAGGGTCAGTTCTCCCACACTCACATCCTTGTGGCCAGGTCATCTGCGCCTCTGCCACCAAGCCAGTTCCACTGTGCTGCCTGGCTAAGGCATAGGGCTCATTTTCTCTATTGCTGTGGCTGGTGAGAGGTGGGGCCAGCTCACTAGAGTACTGCAGCCAGTGAGGTGTGGGGCCAGTTCTGCACAGCCTCTGAAAATCCAAGTGGTCCCCAGTGGCTGACTGTCCCCAACCCAGACCTGGCCCTCAGGCTAGGACTTCATCATGACCCCAGGTAGCAGAGTTTCCACTCAAAACAGTCTACTCCTCTCCACCCTTGAGTCTCCAGTTCTCACTCCATTTCTCTTTCTTTCCTTCTGTCTCCGCCCTGTCTGTGTGTGTGTGTGTGTGTGTGTGTGTGTATGTGTGTGTGTGTATGCATGAAGCTCAACTAGGCTAGATGGCCAGTAAGCTTCAGGGATCTATCAATGGCTTGCATTTCTTCTGCCAAGACTGGATTGGTTTTGTTGCTGTTTGTTTGTTTTGGTCTTATTTAAATTTTTTTTGTTACTTCCTTTTGGCTGAGATCAAGTGAATATCTGTTCTCAAAAAGTTAAATAGCAAGTAAAGTTTGACTTATTTATTTTTATGTGTAATATCCTTTACCATCAGGAGAATACAAATTAAGGCTACTTTGAGATTCCATCTTGCTATCATGAAGAAAACAAAAGACAATAAATGTTGAAAAAGCTTTGGGGAAGGAGGACCTTTGCTTTGTTCACTGCTGGTGGGACTGTAAACTGTTGTAACCACTGGAAGTCAGTATGGAACTTCAAAACTAGAACTACCATGTGACACAGCTGTACCATTCCTGGACATGTACCCAAAACTCTAAATTCTACTATAGACGTACTTACACATCTGTCTTTATTACTGCATTATTTGTGTAGGGAAATGGAAACAGCTTAGCTGTCCATATATAGAATGAAGATACGATACACATACACACACACACACACACACACACACACGCACGCACGCACGCACGCGCGCACGCACGCGCGCACGCGCGCGCGTGCGCACACACAAAACAAAGGAATTTTAACTGTTTAGTTCTTAAAAAATTAGCATGAAATTCAAAAGAAAAATAGATGTTACTTTTAATATTTGTGTGTGTAAGTAAGGAGGCATGAAAGTGGGTGTGGCTTAGGAGGCTAGACAGACCACCAGGGGAAGGGAACCAGTGGTATTAAAGGAACAGGGTGAGGGAAGGGGAAAGGAGGAAAGCAGGCTGTTGAGGCCAAAGAGCAGAAGGGGAGGGAGCAGGGAGGGGGAGGAATATGGGAGAGATAACAATTTTTATCTAAAAAAAATTCAGTAATGGAACCTACCCCTCCTTCTTTTTTCTTTTTAATACAGTCTTTCTGGTTTGTTTTTTTCCTAGCATGGCAGCTCTGTCCTTTTACACCATGTTGTACAGTGTTTGTAGTGAGTGACTAGTGTGTTATAAACTTAACTTTAAAAAAAAAAATCCCCACTTGAGAATCTGCCTCTAATGGGCATGTTTCACCTGACTTAACTTACTATGATGTACTAACTCTGTCTTTGTATTATTTGCCCTGTTTTGGTCTTAGTACTTTCTCACACCCCACAATGCACACTTTGCTGTCGTGCGTGTGTTTCTGCATAGAGAGACGCTGACGTGGAAGAGCTTTGGGCACTGCTCTCTCCAGTTGATCGAAGTCCCTTTCTTCTCATCTTACCCACAATAGCAGGATCAAGACAAAACTTCCTTCAGAGAATCAGTATCAGACAGATTTGCAATTACTTATACTGATGTTGTATGAACATCTCTACTCAGTGTTGAAAATTATAAAGCAAAACATTGATTACTGGGTAACCTAGTTAATGTAATTAATGTTGAATCATGCTTTCCTATTAAACGCATACAATTTTTGCTTTTTTTTTTTAAAGTTGAGGGATAAGTAGGCTTCACCATTTGAGTAATGTTAGCATTCTTTCTAGCCTCTGCCCAACAGTTACCTAGCAACAGCCAGGTAGGCCTGGCTTGCTATAAAAGAGGTTGTTGGACCTCTCCTTGCTCTCCCTGAACCCTTTCTCCTTCTCTCCCCTTCCCCTCCCCTCTCCATGTATTCCAGGCTGGCCTCTTCTCTCTCTCTCTCTCTCTCTCCCTCTCTCTCTCTCTCTCTCTCTCTCTGCCTTTCTCTCTCTCTACTCCCTCAACTCCCCTTCCCATGCCCTAAGTAAACTCTATTCTATACTATATCTGTCATATGGCTGGTACCTCAGGTCCCACCGAGGCACCTTTCCCACCTCACCATACCTTTTATTTTTTTCTCTTCAAATGTTCTTTAAACTTTCATATAGCTTTTTTTAAAAGATATTATGTATATGAGTACACTGTCACTGTCCTCAGACACATTAGAATAGGGCATTGGATCCCATTATAGATGGTTGTCAGCCACCATGTGGTTGGTGGGAATTGAACTCAGGACTTCTGGAAGAACAGTCAGTGCTCCCAACTGCTGAGTTATCTCTCCAGCCTTCCTATATCTTTTCCATGTGATCTAGAAGAGATAATTTTATTAAACATGCCTTTTTGCCTTCTCATAGACACTACCAGTAATTGGTGAAGCCAGAGGTCATCGAAGCACAGAAATGAGTGGTTGGACTAGAGATGTAATTTCCAGTTCCCAGAAGACCGAGTTATCATGGTCTTGAAGTTGGCTTGATTTCTATGGTGTTCTGTTATGTGGTGTCATGGTTGCATATTTGAGTTGAGTCACCTGTGGAACTGGGAATGGGGTTTTCTTGGAAAGCATGCAATCCCTGTAGACAGCTGTTAGGGAAACCTATACTTGAAAAGGTAAATCATTGAGTTCCTTTGTGTTCCCAATCTCGACTGTTGGGAATATTGGCTAGTCTTGTAGTGAATTTTTTCAATAACTAAATTTAAAAGTGGAGGGTGTTTCCTATTTAATCAGAGTAGAGTAAAAAATATTAAACAGGCTTCTTATTTTCAACATCTTTATCTTTTAGTCATGGTTAATATTTAACCTTTTAGTGCCTTGGCTTTCAAGGAGGTTATAATTTTGTGCTGTGTAGAATCTTAATTGATGCTTAATAATTGTGTGCTATAAAGCACAAGATGAAAGTCTCTTCAGTTCAGAGTTCATAGTAACATTGCAAATAAACTGCTGGACTTTCTGGGGACACAACTGGCCTTAGCTCATTGGATTATGTATCATGAGTATTTTCTGCTGTTTTGATAAGATGGATCATATTTGTTCATGTAAACATGAACAAATTAATTTAATTAAGCAGATTCTTAATTCCGCTTCCTGGAATTCTTAAGTGCTTTGATTTCATTCAGCAAAGTATTTACTTAGTAGTTTGGTTAACACTTTAGAGACGCTGTCATGTGTAAGATATTGTGCTAGGTACGGGATGGATTTATGCTATGAGGACTAATAGAATAATCATCTAGAAGTAAGGAAAGGGAAGTATTTGTGCACAGAAAAGTCTCATTTTTCTTATTCTTTCTGTAGGTGTTCTGTAACAAAGCCATGTCATTCTGAATGTGCTTAGTACCTGGACATCAAATATGTTAACCCATGCTCATAGTACTTGGTTGCAAACACTCAGTAGGTAAAGGCTCTTGCTGCCAAGCCTGACAATCCGAGTTTGATCCTCAGAACCCGTATGATGATAGAAAGAAACTGAAATCACTCTCTGACCCCGCCCACCCTGATACACACACACACACACACACACACACACACACACATATATATATATATAAAGAATTTAAACAACTTGGTTTCTTTGTCATATAACAGTACTAACACTGGTTGAAGATGTAGTGTTTTTCAGGCCTTGCCTGTCCTTGCATGCTTTGGGTTTATAGAGTATGAATGTGCTCTTTAATGTACTTTTCTTGTAATATCAAACCTTTTTGTTATGTCTCTAACTGTCCATAGGATTATATAGAAAGCACTGTTTTCCTTACTCTATAGACTTGGGTTGTTTAATTTGATATCTACTTTCTACCTTTTAAAATTAAAATTAGATAAAAATTTCAGCTTTTCAGTGGTCCCTTGTGCCTAGTGAACAGCATTGGGCAATCCAAACATAGAATATGTCAGCTAAAATGTTCTGTTAGAGAATGCTGCAGTTTCAAATAAAACTAAGTATATAGGTCTATGTAAAGTTATTTATTCAGGTGGAATCTGCATTTAAGATACTATTTTAGATAAACTATGCTGGTTTTGTTTACCATTTTCCATTTCTACTGTTTCTTCAGCAATGTTTTAAATGCTCTTTTTATTTGAGAATTTTATATGTGGCTATTTTGTATTTGCATCATTCCCACCGCCTCCCCTGCTCAACTCCTCCTACTCTCCCATCTTCTCCCCATTCCTTCTCAAATTCATGACCTCTTATTGTTATTCATTCTCCACCCCCCCCCCATTCCAGTTACTGTTGCAGTTATTTGAATGTATTTGGGCTTGACCACCAGGATTAGAGTATATCCATGAAAAACACTGTTCAGTCTCTTTGAGCAGGCATTGACCTTCTGTAGATTTTTATATTTTTATCAAAATACAGTTTACCTACCATGCCATTTGTCCATTTAAGCTGTGTAGTTTGTGATATCCAGTGTAGTCTTTGGGGAAGGGGGAGGGGAAGGAAAGGGTTTATTGGTTTAAACTTCCAAGTCACAGTCCACCATTGAGTGAAGGTAGTCAGGGCAGGAACTCAGTTAAGAACCTGTAGGTAGGAACCAGCAAAGACATCTGGACAACACAGCAGGTTCACCTCAGTGTATTTTTGAGCTAAGTGAGCCATCTAACCACCAAGCTGTCAGTATTTTCTTCATTCCTAGAATATGTTTTTTAGATTTATCTGTTTGTATTTCATGTGTGTGAGTGTTTTGCCTGCATCTTGTGAGTGCAGCATTTGCATGCTTGTGCTGCAGAGGGTCTAGATTCCCTGAGCTGGAGTTATGGGAGGTTGTGAGTCACTGACATGGTACTGAGAGCCAAAGTCCATTCCCCTAGAAGAACGGCAGGCATTTTTAAGCACTGAGCCAGCTTGACAGCCCCAAGGATTTGTATACCTATTGGTACTCAATTCTCGGTAGTTGGCTTTGGGCAATTAAAAATCTTTGTGTCTTTATAGATGCTCCAGTCATAGATATTTCACATAAATAGTGTGACTTCTTCCACCTAGTTCTATTCTTTTCAGGGTCTGTGATGGAGCACCTGTATGTCAGTGGTATTTTATTTTTATTTTTTTGTTGTTTGGTTTGTTGTTGTTGTTGTTTGGGTTTTTTGTTTGTTTGTTTGTTTGTTTGTTTCAAGACAGGGATTCTCTGTGTAGTTCTGGCTGTCTTGGAACTCACTCTGTAGACCAGGCCTCGAACTCAGAAATCCACCTGTCTCTGCCTCCCAAGTGCTGGGATTAAAGGCGTGCGCCACCACTGCCCGGCTGATATTTTGGTTTTTTAATGGCCCTTTAATACTATTTTGTATGGATATACCAAAATGTGTTTATATACTACAGTTGCTGGGTTTGTTCTTTTACAGAGGTTTATAACCATTTTTATATTTTTGTAGTGTTTAAAAAATATGCTATATAAAGAAGTTTGGATGCTGAGGGTGTAGCTCAGTGATATTTGCTTAGTGTTTGTGAGGCTCCAAGGTATGATGCCTAGGAACTCAGAGGAGGCGCTGGGGGGATAGGTTAGTCAGTTAAATGCTTCCTGTGAAATGTGAGGGCCTGAGTGTGGGTCTCTGGCATCCTCATCCAAGCTTGGTCCCTTGTAAGGGAGGAGTCACCAGGTTTTCAGTGACGAGTGTCTACTGCATCACTGCCCACATCGGTTTTGTGGCTTAGCATCAGATATATATATATATATGTATATGTATATGTATATGTATATGTA
>NW_021604684.1:3756484-3771115 GCF_004785775.1 Grammomys surdaster
AATGAGCCTGGGGCAAATAGAAATTCCATTGCATCTCACTCCCCATGTGTCGGGCTGTAGAACATCCTGGATTGACATGGGCCTGGAAGAGACTGCAGGTGTTTGGCCACGCCCCCAGAACCCAGCACCCTAACACACAGTCCCATCTCCATTTAACCTATAGGGTCAGTCACGTAAGACACAGTCATGTACCTGGGATAGACAGCAACAATTTGTCTGTGAAAGGAAATTAGTTGTTAATTAAGAGCTGAAAGATGGTGAACAGCATGTTGATTTAACTTGTGTAAGTAAATTAGATAGCTTTTGAACCTTGAAGAAATTTTAAAAAGTTGAAAAAAGTGTTGGACATATATCGTGAGTATTAGAGAGAAAAGGAAATATTAAAACAAAAGGCAAAAAAAAATTTGGTTGAAAATCACGAACATTGTTGTTTTAGAAGTTCCTGTTAGGGAAAAAATGAAATATTTAAATAAAAGCAGGAAATTTTTGGGTTGAGAAACAGTGTGGGGGGAGGGGCTTGCTCTGCCATGTGGTGTGTCAGCAGAGAGGGCCCGTATTCCCCATTCTTTTTTTTCTTGAGAAAGAAAACTGTCTCAAAGCAGAAAGGAAAATTTATAGGCACTGCTTTAGGCAAGTGGCTGAACTAACTTGTTCATGATGGAGGGGGAGGGGAAAAGCCTCTGCTGGCAGGCAGAGCACAAAAGTGATTCTTGGGGGAGGGGTAAAGAGTGGAGATTAAGGAGTCTCCACCATCTTGTCCTTGAGCTGGAGAACATGTGGAGAGAGAGACAGACCTAGTCCTTTCGAACTAGGCAGGAGTTAGATTGTAGTTAACAATTAGAGAAAAGACGTTAGCCAGGAATACGAGAGAGGAAGAGAGGGGACTTGGGGGATGGGTGGACAGAGATGTAACTCACGGTTTTCCGCAGGTGCCAGCGGGGAGCACTCTTGGAGCTGGCTCTGCATGTGTTGTCCTCCACTAGCAGGGGGGAAAATGATGACCCGTGCGCTTCCGGGGGCGCGCATGGGCATGGAGTTCTCTGTTGTATTGTGAGTCTCTGTGCATCTTCTGTTCTTCGAAGGTACCGGAGAGAGACAGAAGCGCACAGGTTTTAGCTGAGTAGATTCCACACACGGTGCTGGATGGGCGAACGGAGCCAAGTCTGATGTTGGGTAGTCCTCACTCAGCTTTGTTCCGCAAGGGTACAGAGCTCTTGGATTGTGGATCCCCGGACCAGAAGTTGGCCGGAAACCAACTGGTCTCAAGCCCTTGGACTCTCAGACCACTGAGAGGCCATGGAAGGACCGAGACTGGGGCATGTGGGTGTGTGACCAGCCAACCCACAGGCGAGAGAAAGGAGGGGGGAGGGGGAGAGGGATTGGGAATCCCTTGGGCCAGAGGCAACCAGTAACCGACTGGTCTCAAGCCCTTGGGCTCTCAGACCGCTGAGAGGCCACCAAAGGACCGAAACTGAGGGCATGTGGGCACGTGACCGGCCAACCCACAGCCGAGAGAAACAAGGGAGAGGGAGAGGGAAGCCCCGAACTGAGTCTTGTGGAAAAGGGGTTCGGCTACTTGCTTGGGTGAGAGACGGCTGTTAGTTTCTGTAGCAGCGTGGCTGTTCGAGGCCCTACGTTGGGCGCCAGCTGAAGGGAAAAAAGCGGTGGCACACTGGTAGAGTCCCTGGAGTAGCGGCATGGAGGTGACCCGTGGGGATATGGTGCAGACCGCGGCTGCGGAGGAGGGAGTCCCGAAATCGGAGGCTTTTCCTGCGGTGGAGGTTTCCCACATACACAAGAAAGTCCCAGATTCCAGGAGACACGTGAAATCCATGGAAGAAGTTTATTGATCATGCTGTGAAAGTTGTATCTGGATGTGCGCCCCCGCCAAATGCCAGGAGGAGCTCTCTCATATGGGGAGTGGAAAAGAGGAGGGACTAGGGTGGGGAAAACTTAATTAGCTATGTCCCCTGGCCTTTAGATAATTCATTAATATGTGAATCTCAAGGCAGAGGCCTGTTAGTCATGCCCTCTAACTGTGTGACTGACCATATAGGTTAAATGGAGATGGGACCGTGTGTTAGGGCGCTGGGTTCTGGGGGCGTGGCCGAACACCTGCAGTCTCTTCCAGGCCCATGTCAACCCAGGATGTCCTACAGCCCAACACCCATGTGCACTTGCAGCAGATGCCACTGTGCCTTCCTGTATAGCCTGAGGACATGCTGGGCTGGCTCCTGGGCACTCCCCTTCCTCTAAGAATGACTACCACTTTCTTCCCCATTGCAGAAGGCACTTCTCCATATGACCTGCACTTACTGCAAATTTCTTTAGTGTACTTTTTTTTTTAAAACAGTGTTGCCTTTGCAAGAGAACTGTAGTAACATGGGTGTCACTGAGACCCTGTTCCCACATAACTGGGACAGTAACATGGGTGTCACTGAGGCCTGTTCCCACACAGCTGGGACACACTCTGAAACCTTGTGTTCTCTTCAGCGCTCTGAACTCTCTTCCTTCCTTACTCTTAGCTCTAACTGCAGTTTTCAAGAATGTGCACATTCTTCCACCCAGTGCACTGCCAGAGTCTGTTGAAGTTCCTACTCAGGAACAGCATTTTTCCTGTTTCACATGCAGGCCGTGATTTAGTTGGAAAACAGCAGAGAGAGTGAAACCAGAGAGGAAAGTGGTGTCAGAGGAGGTCAGGCAAACTGGGTCCTAGTTGGCCATGACATCATCAAAAGCCTAATGATTGAAGGCAGCTGAGGCCTGCCCAGGGCTCTGCACAGAGAGGTGGCACACGACACAGCTGCCCCTCCTGGAGCACTGCTGCTGGACCATGAGTAGAGGCAGGATTCCTGGGACATATATCTTGTTTTGGAAACTTTAGGAACCACGGTAAACAAGAGGCATCAGTCCTTTTGAATGCTGTTAAGTGCTAAAACTTCCTAAAGATTACAATCCTCAACATTTTTAAAAGTTTATAATTTATTTGTGTGTATGTACAAGGAAGTCAGGCCCTGGAGTCCCAGGCATTTGGGAGCTGCCAGGGGCTGGAAATTGAACTAGGGCTCTCTGTGAGAAGAGGGCGTGCTCTTGACTACTGAGCCATCTCTCCTACTCAACCCCCAGTGTTTTGTTGTAATAAAATACACATGCCATCTTAACTGTCTCAAGCATACACCCAGTGGCATTAAATCCATTTACAGTGATCCACATCTGTCATTACTGTCTGCTTCCAAAATTGTTACGTAAACTCTGTACTCAGCAAACCTTAGCTAACCCTCTCCCTACTAGTCTTAAAAAATGATTTCTGTCTGTATAAATTTCCTTACCCTAGATGTTTTGTGTAAGTGGAATCCTATCTTTTTGTGTGACTTCTTTTATTTAGCATAATATATGTTTGCTTTCTATTTCTATTAAAAACATGGTGACTAAAACCAACTTGGGTTTATTGCCTCTTACAGCTTACAGGGAAGTCAGGGCAGGAACTCAGGCAGGAACCTGGAGAAAGGAGCTGAAGCAGAGACCATGGAGGAGTGCTGCTTATTGGTTTGCTCCTCATGGGTCACTCAGTCTCTGTCTTAAACACCCCCAAAACCCCTGCTTACTGTGGATGAGGCCCTCCCACATCACTCATTAATCCAGAAAACGCCCCACAGCTCGCCTACAGTACAATCTGAAGATAAAGGGAAATCTTTTAATTAAGGTTTCCCCTTCCCAGATGACTTGAACTTGTATCAAGGTGATAAAAAACTAACCAGCACACAGTCTTTTTAAGGCTCATCCATTATATGGTATGATTCAGAATTTCATCGCTATAAGGGCTTGATGACACTTTATTGTATATATTGTCTCAATCTCTTAGTTTGTGGCAGTGGCTTATGTAGCACAGTCTGGCCTTGAACTCACTGTATAATTAAGATTAAGGATAGCCTTGAACCCTGATCCTCTGCTTCAGTGTCCCAAGTGGTGGGACAACAGGCCTGTGCCTCCTCCATGCCCTGGCTCCCACTCACTTAAGCAGACGTCATTACTACTCAGTAATGGATATGTATAAATCCCTTTCTTCTCAATGGTGGAAAGTGTCTCTCTTTCCTCAGCACTCTTCAGATTGGATTGTCTTTGATTTGTTTCTGCTCTCAATAACCTTAAAACCTGTTTTTTCCACCTGAAGGAGAGAACCAGTTCCAAAATTGAGTATTTCTTAGGGAGGCCTGGCAGTTTCCCATGACAATTAGGTTGCTAATATAAGTGTCCTTTACAGTACAATTCATTTTAATACCTATTTGAAAAAAAATTTACTTAGCCTTTCTGTTCATCAAAGGTAAAGTATTATACCTATAGTTTTTCATGTTTTAATTCTGTGTTTTATTTTTCACTATACCCATTAATGCTGGTGTAAGTTGTATATCGTAACTTTCGATTGAGTGCGGTAATCAATTGATGATTGATATTGGAAGATCCAGCCTACTATGGGTGGTGGCTACCCTGGGCCTGTGGTTCTAGATAGTGTTAAGAAAGCAGGCTGAAGAAGCCATGAGGAGCTAGCCAAGCCAATAAAAACTGTTCTTTCATGGCTTCTGCTTTGGCTCCGCCTCCAGATTCCTACCTTGAGGTTCTACCCTGACTTCCTCAATGATAGATTGTGATGTGGAAGAGACAGTGAGATAAATCCTTTCCTCCCCAGCCTGCCTGGGAGGAAATAATGGTGGTTTTCTCACAGTAATAGAAACTCTAAGACATAAATAACTAGAAATGTAATTGGTACTTAGTGTGGTAAATACATTTGACTTTTAAAAGAAACTGTTAGACATTTTATAGTTGTAATCATATTACTTTCTGTTCATATCAGCAAATATTAAAGGGTTTTTTCCACCCTCCTCAGTCCTTAGGTTTAAAGGATAAGTGGAGGTGGGATTTGTCAGACAAAGTGCTGGGGCAGGATAGCTTAGCAGAGGACTTTGTGAATCAAAAAGGAAGATACAACAGGGAAAGCCCTTGAAGTGATTGATAAACTCTGGGGAATGAAAGACTGGGGCCCCTTTGTAAATGGCTTTGAACGACATGTGAATGAATATATGATATGCTGACCTAGAAAGTCCTCTAAGTTGGTCAAGGAATAACTTCCATACATCTGCAAATAGGCCTTATCACTTAACAAAGGCAACTGAACCAGCACTTGAATTACAAGCCCCGGGTTCAATGCCCCCAGCACTGCAAAAACAAAACCATACAAACAGAATAGATATACTTCAAGGAAAGTGTTCTTAAGGGAAATCACTAAGCTGTTTGGGGGATATAATTGGTCTGATCATTTCAGTAATCCTGACTTTTCCCCTAGTCTTCAGCCTTTTCTTCTCTGCTTTGTTTCTCACTGTTTCCATGAATGGTATATTCATCTCCGCCTAGCCCCATAGCCAGCAGCAGCTATGTATTGTTCTTCCTCCTGATAAAACTTTCTGAGTCTGCTACAGTACACACAATACACACGTCACTGTTTATACATGAGGACTGCCCTTGCTGAAGTCCCATGGCCGCCACCTCTCTGAGGCAGTGGGTGGGTTTTGTGCTTGCCTACCTTTTCCCACACAGTACACACAACTGTGTTTTTACTTCAAGTATTTTCTTTCTCTGAATTTTGTGACTGTGTGTCTTTATTTCCTAACCCGATTCCTAACCCAGGACTGTCATTCCTTTGTAGTCTAGACCTGGGCTTTTTAGCCTCTAGTTGATGGTTCAGTAGTTAGTTCCTTCCCTGTACGTTTTCTCCTTACACTGTTTCATACGACATCATAGCTAGACCACATAACTGCCTATCTCTGGGACTGTATTCCCCAAACATGTCTGAACTCACCAAAAGGCTACCCTAGTCTCTACTAGTACAAGCTAAAAACTAGGACTCACTTGGACTTTATCCTGCATTTAACACTGAGAAGTACTGTCCTGCTTCCTCCATATACTTCTCTTTAACCCACCTTTCTTTTCTTCCCTCCTCCTCCTCTCTTACTGTCTCAGTCATCTTAGTTGGCTTAAGCATCTGCTATGGTGAACAGCAGCCTCCATTCCTGGCTCAATACTGGTGGATGCTATCTGCTTCCCATCTCAGAAGGCTTATGAGAATTGATGAGTTTTGTAGCTTTCCCTGAGAGCTCAGAGGCTCCAGCACAGGGGTTTGGGGTCCTGTTTTACAGTGATTCCCAGAGTCGTAGAAGGCATCCAGACTGGTGCTTTTACTGGGAGATTTATCACATGATTCCTCCAGCAGTTTCATTTTGTGGCTAGTTAAGATAATTCTAATTGCATGATTCCATAGTTATCTTTCAGGTATGTTTAAAATCCTTGCTATCTCAGGTGTAGACTAGGAACCTCAGACTCAGACACTCAGAGAGTTTCTGACTCTCTGCAGTGTGCAAGCATGGGAACATGACTTTGATCCCAGCATCCAGATGCAGGGCAGCACATGCAGTGCTGAGGTTCAGTGAAAGACCCCATCTCAAAACTAAGATGGAGACCTGTTGAGATGGCTTAGTAAAGGTAAAAGGCTTCCATATAAGCCTGATGACTTGAGGTCTGTCCTGGAACCCCTGGGGGAAGGAGAAAGTAACTCCTGAAAGCTGTGCTCTAACCTCTATATGTACACCATGTGACATGCATGTGCCACAATCTTGCACAAACAAGTAATAAAACTTAAAATTAAACGATGAGGCAGAGAATGATTGAAGATGTCTAACAATCTTTGTGCTTTCTATGAATACACATATACTTGTGCATTCAAACACCACATAGGTACACATTACATACACATGTGCACACACACAAATGGAAGTTATATTTGAAAGCCATTAGATTTCCAAGAGATGAATCTAAGTGAGATTAATCATATTAAAGAGGCAGACATGCTGTCATATTTTCTCTTTTAATAGTTTGGATTTTTTATTAGTGCTTAAACTTAACTGAATCTTAGCTTGAGGTTGTTTGGGGTGCGGATGGTTTTGCTGTTAGAAGTGAGACAAGCTGTGCCTAAGTGCTGCTGGGGCCATGGTGGTACTTCATTACAGATCTGCAGTCTGTGGCCATTCTTTCTCTCTACTTCACTTCCTCTCAAACAGTTTAGAACTGGAAGTGGCTTTAAAAGCTCCTGCCTCTTTACTCTTTCTTCCCCTCTTCTTTCCCCTAGCCCTCCCTTCTGGTCTTCCTTCTCTATCTCAACCTCTTCTCAAGTTCAGTGTGTGTAACTTGTAGGATTTGTACTACTGGATCCAACTGGATACAACAGTTTCAGAATCTTTATTGAAACATCATATGGAATTAATATTAAACCTAACTAAAGCATTCAAAGCATCACATGGTTCTTTTATAGTAAATAAATAAATGAAAGCTATGCTGTAGGTTGGCTACCTGAATTGCTGGTTTCCCAGTGAGAGTGATCCCTACACACACACACACACACACACGGAGGGATCAGCAATGCCTACCACGGTCTCTTTGCTAAGAAGACAGCAAACAAACACAAGCTACATTTGGGGTGATTTCTAATTTGTTCTTTGCCATTGTGCCTTTTAAGTTTCTATATACTTATTCAAGTCAATAGACTATTCTCTTGTTGGGTTTACAGAATAGTTAGAAGAGTCCCCACCGAGTAACCCCTCTTCTATAATTCCCCACATAATCTTGGTGCATTGTTATTGATGGAAGTCCATAGTATATTAGTGCTCACTCTTTGTGTTGTACATTTATGAGGTTCTGACACACGTGTAATGACACGTGTCTCTCATTACTGTGTCCTATAGCTGTACGGCTTGATAAGGGAACTTTCATTACCCTGAAACCTCTTATGCATTACCTTTTCCCTTTCCCTGAGCCCTGGCAACCATTGTTTATCTCCATTTTCAGAATGTCACATAGTTAGAGAGAGTCAATGTATAGCCTAGTAAATTAGCTGCTTCATCTCATAAAATTGTTAAGGGCTTACATTTACTTACAATTCTTTTGAACTTGACAGGCTCTTTTGATTGCTATGGCTCAGGCCTCACTGAGCTGTATCCAGTCTTTACTCAGCTCTTTTTATATGTGGACGATGTCAGTGTTCTATTGTGCTACATGTTACTTACCCACTTAACCAACTGAAGGATGACTTGGTTACTTCTTTGGGCAATTATGAATAAAGTTGCTATCAATATTTCATGTTTTGATTTTTTATGTGCACATACATGTTCAGCTTATTTGAATACAATTGCTGGGTAATATGGTAAGAAAGTGTTTACTTTTCTAAGAAAACTACTGAATCATGTGAAAGGAAAAGTACCTACCTAGGACACCTTAAGACCAGATTCTCAACACAAAGGAGATTTATTTGCCCCAGAGGGGCAGAGAGCAGGGAATTAGAGACAAAGACAGGAGATAGAAGACAAGAGAAAAGACGAAGGGAACAAGGGAAGAGGAGACAGGAATATTTGTCCAGGAGTTGGACAAAGGACTGCCTCTGGTTAGATAGGAGACAGATGTGGCCCATAGGAAAATGGAAGTTTATAAAGGTAAAGGGGGAAACCCCATGTTAGGAGGAGGTGTTTAATTTTAATTGGGCATGTTAATTAGTTGAGCCAAAGGGACTTTTGATTGCTGGATTTCAATAGGGGAGAAGAGCAAAGCCCTGCCACAGCCATGTTTGCTAGCCTGGGCCAGAGTCCCTTCACCATGGCCATGGCATGAGCATTCTGTATTGCATTCCCAGCATCAGTGAATAAGAGTTCCTTTTGGTCACAACTGGTGAGTTGACATGCACTTGTAGTCTCAGCCACTTCCGAGTCTGAGAAAGAAAGGTGGCTTGAGGCCAGCCAGAGTATCATAGAGAAACCCTGTCTCATAAGGAGGAAAAAGAAAAAAAAAGACAGTTCTCATTATTCCACATCTTGTTAGTGCTTACTGCTGTCAGCTTTTGAACTAGTCTTTCTAGTATAGTGGTACAATAGTGTCTGGTTTCTACTTTAATTTGCTTTGAAAATTATACACTGGACAGCTTCTTATTATATGCTTGTTGCCATCTATGTTATCTCTAATGAAGAGTCCACACACTTACTCATTTTATTTTTTTTATACTTATTTTTAGTATTGTATGATGGATGTGTGTATACATAAGTGCTCATGCCTGTAGAGCCAGAGGCATTAAGTCCCCGTGGAGTTGGAGTTACAAGTGGTTGTGAGTCATCTGTGTGGATGCTGGGTACCAAACTCATGTCCTCTGAGGAGCAGCAGTATATGCATGCTCTTAACCACTGAGCCATCTCTCCAGCTCCTTATGCTTTTTTAATGTTTCCATATGATTTGGGCAGTGTTCTCCTAAACTTAGTTTTAAGTAGTTGTCTGTGGGAGCTGCTATGTCCAGAATGTGACCTAATATCCTTAAATTTTCAGTAGTTTTTTCTGGAGATCACCTCTTGTTTTGAAGACTGAAGAGTTACGTACTACCAAGGTCCCCTCATTCTCATCTGAGGCAAGATCTACCCGGTGTACATGCCAGTCTATTGAAGTCCAGCTGTGTTATGCCTGCATCTGTAAGAGGCTGGCTTACAGTTAGAGCTACCTGTGACTCAGGCTAAGTCATGACTCAGGCTTAAGACGAACAGTTCTGGAATGTTTAAATGGACTAGATGCTGTTTACTTTTTGGCTAGGAAGTCTTCCTGGATGTTTCTGAGCCAGTCAGTTTCTGTGGTGGTGAGTTTGGAGAACAGAGGTTGAAGTGACAGGCAATCCTCCCTATGATCACAGTTCCATATCCAAATGGAAACCATGCACACACCGGTGGAAAGAAATTTCTGTCTTACTGACTGTTCGTTAGTTTCCTGTTGCTTATAAAGCAGTTTGAACACATGAAGATGAATGGTAGAGGGATTTTTGCTTTCAAGGAGCTTCGTTTTGTTGTAGATTTAGGATGTGTACATTACTAGCCACAGTCTGTGAATGAGCCACAGAGATGCACAAGGCCTTTATTTGTCTCCATTCCTTTAAGTGGTTTCTTTCAGACAACATACTGGTTTTTAGTTCACTTTTAGACTCATATTTGAAGCATATAAACTGTTGATGCTCAATATTATTGCTGATAAAGTTGTATAAATGTATGCCACATTTGTTTTCTGTCTTTTTAACCTCTATTCTTTGCTCCTTTCTTTTGCACTCAGTGGTCTTTCTACCTTTTGTGATTTTTTTAAAGGAGCACTTTATATGATTTTTTCTCAGTTTTCTTAACATACCAATTATCTGTGTGTGCTAAACTTTTCTTGTTTTCTTTAGTGGCTGTCCTAAAGTCTGCAGTGTTACTTTACAACTAATTCAAGCACAGCTTCTCGTAACACTGTCTGTCACTTTGTAGGTCATGCAGACGACCTCTCCTACCAGAGGAATCCCAGTTCTTCCTCTTGTTATTTGCATTACCGTATTATTTCTAGCTTATGTTCCATGCATACGTACATATGTGCACATACTCACACGTACACATGTATACACATACAACCCAGGAGATGCACATATAAGCACACGTTGTATTGCTGTTATTTTTTATGTCATCTGCTAATGGTCAGATGTTTTTACTTGACTTTAATTTATTCTTCCTTCAGTGGTTTTCTTTTCATAGAGATTTGAGTTTCTGGCTTATCTTCTCTCTTTCTAAAGAAGTATGGCCCACTCCCCAGGCTAGTGATGTCACCTAGGACATTTATTAAGCAAGGGTTCTCCTTCACTTCTAAAGGATAACCTTATAGAGTGCAAAGTTTAGGTTGGTGATTTTTGTTTTTTTTCCTCTAGGCACTGAATATTCTGCTTCCATCTCTTACTGGTTGAATGCTTTCTGTTGATACAAAAGCAAACAACCCGGTGTTCCCCTTAAAGGGAATACGAGTTTATTCTGGAGCCATTTTTAATGACCGTGGCACAGGAGCTAGGCGAAATTTCATGAAGTTTTACAGTTTCATAAAACAGTGGTGGGTACATCAGAGAGTTAGGTACAGCAAAATGAGGGAATCTTTTCTATAGGCCTCAAAGGCTGTCTGCTGACATTCTTAGTTTTGGGGTTGATGGAAGCCAGTGGGTTGGCTAAGTTAATAGATTTCCAAAGGTTTTTATCTATTATTCATAGGATGTTAGTGCAGACACAGAGGTGTGGACAAGGTGGACTGTCCAGGGGGCAGATGTTAGCCCAAGATAAGGTAACTAGCCTCTGGACCTGTCTAACATGTCAGTCTTCCTTCCCACAGTACTGCAGTTCTGGCCAGTCAGCCAGTCAGTCAGTAGACACAGCAGCTTCCCTGGAGTTCCCCTTCACATTTCTGAGTCTGATGCCCCTTGCCTCCTTAGCTTACTTATTAGATGCCTGTTCTCCTGCTAGCTTCCTTCAAAATGATTTCTCTTTCTTTGATTTTTCTGTGATTTGAAAATACATCTCTAAATTTTTGTTTGTTTCTATGCTTGTTTGGTTTTGCATTTATCCCACTTGGTGTTTGCCAAGCAACCTGGGTCAGAATGTCCTTCCTGCTAAGAAGAACTTGTATCAGATCTAGTTAGCAGTTTCCTCATTCAGAGCCCGGGTGACTCCTTTAGTCTCTTGCCCCATCTACCAGCTACAGCTCCCTTATGGCTTGCCAAGTCCACACTTTTCCAGATATACCAAGCTCTAGTGTCCAAGGTTCTTTTGCCTCTGAGTCTTTTCAGCTTCTGCTGTCTTTGCTGAAGCTGTGTTCTGTCCTTGTGGAGTCTTCACCTTGGCTTACTTCTGGTGCTTGTGCTCCCAGGTTGTTACTTGCCTTGGGTATGGTTAGCACACGGTTTTTTTCTTTAGGAGAGTCACTCTGGGAGCATGGTGGAACAAGACTCGGCCTTAGGCAGATGTGTTCCATGCCCTGAAGCCTGCACCTGTCACTACTGATTGCTGGTCCCTGTAGGACCCTCCTTTGTCTTCTGGCTCCTGAGGCTCTGGGTTCCTGTGTCGGGTGCCATGCATTCTAGACAAACAATTGATGTGAGTGGACAGGCCCTACACTAAGTGGCAGTCGCTCCCAGCTCCTGCAAGCACGAAGGACTCCCAAAGCTTCCTCCCTTCCCACACCATTAGCTCGTTTCTCCACACATCCTGCTGTCTTGACCTTCCTGTTGTGTATGTCTGATGCTTAGCTTCTCTCTCTTTGGAGTAATCTTTTCTGTCTTATCTTGACTCTTCTCCCTCATCAGGTCATACAGAGACAGCGTCTAATCTGCCATCTTACCCAGAAACACTTTTTTAGAAAATAGTTTCATTGCTTCAAAATTAGAGGTTAAGAACTTTAAGTAATATTCATTTTAAATGCTTGTATTATTCCCTTTGATAACATAACTTTTAGATTTTGGAGAGTCTATGAAGTGAATGTTTCAATGCTTTTACAGGATTTGTAAATGGTGACATTGATGCTATTGTGTTTAACTTACCTTAAAACTCTTGGGTTAAAAAAATAATACTGTATAGATTATTTTTTTAAAAAATCACATCATTGACTAAAAATAGAATAAAGGAAATGAAGTTTCCTTGTGTAGTTTCAAGGTTGGTAACTGGATAAACATTAGAAACAAGTCAGTGTAGGGAAGGAGGGAAAAACAGACGACAGTTATTAGAACCTCTTGTAATTCAGGTACTATCTTATCCTATCTGGCTTTCATACATAATCGGTGCATTTAGTGTCTTTAAGAACTCACTGAATGGGAATATTACTAGCATTCATTTTATAGAAAAATGACCTAAAATAATTTTTTGAACCCGATGACTAGTGATAAAGATCAGTTTTTACTGATAAATCTTTGGTGTCATTGACAATGGCTTTTTTTAAAAAAAGAAAAACTATCTGAGATGAAATGAATGGTGCTATTGCTGTTATACAGTAAATAACCGAGCAGGTAAGAGAGGCAATACTAGAAATAATCTACGTTCTCTGGTACTGAACACATCTGGAGCAGTTGTCAGGCTGCTGTGTAACCTGATGGGCCCACTACTCAAAGTCAGGTTCATGTTGCCAGAAAGTATCCTTCATTGCAAGTTCTGGATTTAAAGGAAAAAAAAATCTACCGTTAGTTTGTATCATTTGAGAGAGATATTTTCCCAATGAGTGGATTGCAATGAACAGTCTATATACTGGTATAAAATGGTTTGTTGTTATTTGGGCTTAGAACTGAATTTTCAGTTTCAGATACTTTGGGGTATCTATGAGTTTCTAAATATTGGCATAAAGTTTTGTGGGTTTTTTGTTTGCTTATTTTCTTTTGATTTTTTGGGTTTTTTGTTTTGTTTTGTAGTATAGCATGTCAGCTTGGTTACTTTTTTGTATGCTTGGGAAATACTGATCTTAGCATCTAGTATGAATCTAAGAAAGTATGAAAAGGGCTTGTGAGATCACACTAAAATTGCTGTTTTGAGTTTTTTTATACATGTGTTTGTAAAAATTTTTAAATTTCTCCTCAAGTATTAGTTACTCTGAAATAGTGATCGTTTTATACCTTACAGGCAGCCCTAGACTCTGCGGTCACTTCCGTTTACCACCCTGTTTTTGATGCTCCTAGGTTATTGAGTCCCTGGGAATTATTATTTATAAAGCATTGGACTATGGCTTGAAGGAAAATGAAGAAAGGGAGCTGAGCCCTCCTCTAGAGCAACTCATCGACCAAATGGCCAATACTGTGGAGGCTGATGGTAGCCATGATGAAGGGTACGAGGCTGCAGACGAAGGCCCAGAAGATGAAGATGGAGAGAAGAGAAGCATCTCAGCCATTCGGTCCTATCAAGATGTCATGAAGGTAAAGCTCAGTTAGTGTTTGTTTCTGTGAGTTGTCATCTCAGGTTGAGTGGCTGGTGACTCAGCATTTGACAGTAGTTCCCAGACTTTGTACAGTGGCTGTGGCCTTTGCTGGGTAAGAGCTCTTGGCCACTTGTAGGTTGTGTTGGGTGTTGGTTATCTTCTTGTCACCTCAGCCTGTCTGGGCATGATGCCATCAACTGGCTTCTGCATTTCCTGTCAGTGGGGTGGATGGCATCAGCAAGTGGCTCTGTACTAAAGGCTGAGCTGTACCTGTCACAGTTCTGTGACTGTCATAGCTCATTGTCCATGATTTTTGATTTTGGCCTTTTCATAGGATCAATATACAATAATAAGATGGAAGTTTTCTTTTTAGTTCAGTTTTGCTGCCTACACGAAGGCTAAATATATAGAGATAAAAACTATGAAGGATTTGACAAATTAACTTTGTGATTCTCTGTTCTGAGTTATTTAGATAGAATCTTTACTAGCTTTTTCTTTGGTTGGTTGGTTTTCGTTTTTAGGGTTTTGTTTGTTTGTTTGTTTTAAATGTACATCACTTAGTTTTCATTTTCTTTTCCAGAGTCAGAAAGTAGAGAAACACCATGAAAACAGTGCTTTTCAGTTGTGCTTTGTCCTGTGTACTGGGCACCTCTCTGCTTCTTAGGAGAAGCAACCTTCAGGGCTCCAAAGGGATTACACAAGTCCTCTTCTTCTTCCTCCTTCTCTTCCTCCTCTTCCCTCTCCTCCTTTTTGTTGTTCCTTTTTAAAGTTTTTTTTTTGAGGGAGGGAGGGAGGGAGAGAGAGAGAGAGAGAGAGAGAGAGAGA
>NW_021604684.1:3771215-3774085 GCF_004785775.1 Grammomys surdaster
GAGAGAGAGAGAGAGAGAGAGAGAGAGAGAGAGAGAGAGGGGCCAACAGAAGGTGACAAATGTCTTGAAACTGGAATTACAAGCTGTTGTGAGCCACCTACATTAACTTTTCACAAGTCTTATTCATTTTAGATATTCTAGATGTTAAAGACTATTTTTAAAATAGACATGAAAGGCTAGTGTCCTAAGTGAAATAGCTGGATATTAAAAGAAATACCATGTTTTCCCTCATGTTGAAGAAAACCAAAACTGATCTGAACATAAACTGGAGGTTAGTAGGATTAGGGACATTGGACTTGGTCACTGTGGTCATGTGCCTTGTGAAAGTTATCATACCAAACCCCATTAATGCATACAATTACTACAGGGGAGTCAACATAAAATAAAGTAAAGAAAGATGTAAACATATTTGGAGGCTGGCAGACCAAAACTGACCTAATTCTGTAAAAATGAACAGTGATGTAAAATGTGAAGAATAGAAGGTATTACCTAAGAAGCAAAATTGAAATTCTGACAATGGCTCCAGGCTTGGGGAGGGGCTGCCCAAAGAATAGAGGAGGAGGAGGAAGAGGAGGAGGAGGAGAAGGAGGAGGAGGAGGAGGAGGAGGAGGAGGAGGAGAAGGAGGAAGAGGAAGAGGAAGAGGAGGAAGAAGAAGAGGAGGAAAGAACACATGGACCGTGGTCTGTACAGTCAGCCTAGCACCAGGACTCACAGTGATTATCAGACAGCTCTCACAGTACAGGTTTAGAAGAGAAATGGGAATCTCAGAATTCTTACTCAGCAGCATTATAATGACTTACTTTTTATAAAAGGTTCTTATGCACTTAACAGTTAGAATTAGCCGGGCGGTGGTGGCACACGCCTTTAATCCCAGCACTTGGGAGGCAGAGGCAGGCGGATTTCTGAGTTCAAGAGTTCGAGGCTAGCCTGGTCTACAGAGTGAGTTCCAGGACAGCCAGGGCTACACAGAGAAACCCTGTCTCGAAGAAACAAAACAAAACAAAAAAACAAAACAAAAAAACAGAATTAATTCATTTTGCCTATTTTTTAGATTTGAGCCACTATGCCTATGAAAAAATATATTAGTAAAAGTATACTTAAGACATATTTTACAGACTGGAGGAAACCATACTTTTACCAGTTCTAGTCTTAGCACTTTTGTTTGAGAATTATCATAACCTCTCTATCTGCTTTTAGTTTCCAGTGTTAATCAACCTTGCCTATACATTTCTCATTTTTTGTAAATATTGTGACTGTTCTTTTCAACTGAATGACAGGGGGGAAATTACTAAGATGTTTAACAAGTTTTGAAAATTTGAAACAGAAATATCATAAAACCCATTGTTTATGACAATAGAGACAGACATGAGTCTGTGGTTCAGTGGGATTAGTAGTGACTAATTCAGTTAACAATGACTGTTTGGCTTTGTTGAAAGAGAAAACAAAGAATTAACTGAGGAAATATGACTGTTCTTTCTCTTTTAAAACATTTTTAATTATTAGTGTGTGAGTGCATGAGTGCACATTGGTTTGTGTGTGTGTGCGCGCGTGCGCACAAGTACGTGTGTGCATGACATGGTCAGAGGACTGCTTCGTAAAGTTAATTATCTCTCTTCACCTTTGCATGAGTTCCAGGATCACTTGTACCAGCTGAGCCATCTCAGCAAACTATGATTGCTTTCCTATTGTTAAATGTAGAAACATGAAACTAAGTTGCAATAATACAACTGATAGGGATTCTAGGATCTTGTAAGTTTGTTTTTCATTTTAGTGATAAAGATCTCTGAATGTAACGAATACAAACTCTTCATATTTTATTCATGCCTCTTGACTATACTGAAAAGAAAGAGACTATACACAGGTTAAGTATAAATACACATGTAGTTAGATTTTTGACTCAATCTGGGCTCTTTGTTGCTGATTCTAGAGCCACATAAATTGTACACACCAATTTAAACATGTGTTCTCTTAAATAAAGAGGCTGGAGAGGTGGCTGAGCAGTTAAGAAGCTTGCTCATCTTCCAGAGGATCCAGGTTTATAATAGTCTTTATAAATGTGGTTTTTGTTGGTTTGCTTGTATAAACATCTTATGCAGTTTGATACTGAATTAATGTCTTACAAGCTACATTCTAGGGTTAGGGATTAGTTCAGGAGGAGAGCGCTGAGTTTGCTCCTCATCTCCAGAAAAAAATGGTAAGGAAATAATTTTGAGTTTGAGTGGGGAACTGTTAAATTTGGATATGACATAGCCACACAAAGGCTCTTGTTAAAGGCCCGGTCCCCATCTGGGGTGTTGTTTAGAGGCGATTGAATCCTAAAGGTGCTATGATGACTTCATTAATGGTTTCGTCCTCTGATGAGATCATAGTTGGATTGGCCTTGTTGGAGGAATGTAGGCCTTTGTGGGTGCTTTTGAAGGGTATTCTCCCCTGCTGATTCATTCTCATTCTCATTCTCTGTCTCTCTCTCTCTCTGTCTGTCTCTCTCTCTCTCTCCTACCTGTCCACCATGACAGCCACAGTACTCTACCACATCTTTTCCTCACGCTGTTCAGCCTCTCACCGCCTCTTACCACCCAAAGGCCTGGAACCAGCAGAGCTGAGTGAGCAAGGACTGAAACCCCAATGAAGCTGGGCCTCAACTAATCCTTGCTCCTTTGTTTTTCTCAGTATTTTGTCACAGTAAAAAAAGTAACACAGAAACCTTCTGCTAAGAAACATGAGAAGCAATAGAGCTGTCACTGACAACCTTTTATTCTTTTGATTCTTCATAATGTTTTTTTTTCCCTTGATATTCTTTTTTTGTTTGTTTTAAGACAGGGTCCAAAACAACATGCATGGATGGTATCATGCTGTATATGTGACGTGT
>NW_021604684.1:3774185-3778887 GCF_004785775.1 Grammomys surdaster
GCCCCTGCCCCTCCCCCTCCTCCTGCCCCTCCCCCTCCCCCTCCCCCTCCCCCTGCCCCTGCCCCTGCCCCTGCCCCTGCCTCTGGAATGCTGGGACCTTTGGTGTGTGCCACTATACCTTCTTTTGACTCCTATAATAAAACAGTATTTTATGGAGCCCAGGCTGGCATTAAACCTTCTACATAGTGAATGACCATGGATTCCTGACTTTCCTGTCTCTGCCTACCAAGTGGTAGGATTGATTATAGACATACACTCACCTTACTCAGTTCTCTTTTATTCTTTCTTAGAAATTCTTAAAATATAAAAGATTTTTTCAACAATCATATTAATGTCTAATTTATTAAGAGAGGTTAACAGCAACTTTTTACTGCAACTGAAGAACTTTAAAATGTGACTACTGAACATGGATACATAATAGTTATTTTATAGAAATGTAACATTATTCTTTAGAATCTTAAGAGGATAGCTTTGCAGTAAAATAAAGGAACAAATCAGTTTTCATCATGTTAAGTTGCATTTCTTACTCACAGTCATCTCAGGACTCGAGGATACAGGCAGTACCTGAGTGTACCACCAGCTCTGCCCTCCCCACCACCCTCCATTCCCACTTCCCCAGCCCTTACAGGTGAATTGAATCTGGGCTTCAGAACCTAGTAGATATATGTTTGGAGTCTCCTTGTGGTTAACAAAACAAAACAAACAAATAAAACAAAAAACCAGGGGAAGGATTTGGGATTACATTGGAGAGTGCATGGTGTCATGCTGTATATGTGACATATCAAACACAGCATGTGGCATGATAAATGGTAGCTGGCTGTCCAGTTTGCTTTTTGTTGCTGTGATAAATACGGACCAAATATAACTTGGAGAGGAAATGATTTGTTTCATCTTACAGGCTCTAGTCTACTGTTGAGGGAAGTCAGAGCAGTAACTTCAGACAGAAACCATGGAGGAATGTTGCTTACAAGCTTGCTCTCTCTGGCTTGCTTAGTTTTCTTATATAATTCAGACCCACCTGCCTAGGGATTGAAACGCCTGGTGTGGAATAGACCCTAGGCAATCAACAGTTAAGAAAATGGCCACAATTAAGACATGGCCACAGGCCAATCTGTTCAAGGCAAGTCTTCAGTTAAGGTTAACTTTTCCCAGGTTACAGTTCCATCAATTTGACAGCTGAAACGAATCATTGTACTGCTAAACTACCTGAGTTCTTGGCACTGTTTAGCAAATCCCACCCTCTTTTCCATTTCAGGTAGAAGTTTGACACATGTCCTCTCATTTTCTTTTTTTCAAACTGGAACACAATCTTTATTATGTGCATTATTTCCTTCCTCTTTCTTTAATCACTTTATATCCCAATTACAACATCCCTCATTCCTTTCCTTCCAATTCCACCACATCCCCCCATTACCACAGCCCCTTCTCAGAGAAAGGGAGGTCCCCTATGGGTACCAACCCATCCCAGTATATCAAGCTGAAGTAGGACTAAGCCTATCCTTTCCCACTGAGGCCTGACAAAGCATCCAGCTAGGTGAAAGGGATTCAAAAGCAGTCAACAGAGTCTGAGACAACCCTCTCTCCAATTGTTAGGGATCCCACATGAAGAACAAGCTGCACATCTGCTACAAATGCGTAGGGGGCCTAGGTCCAGCCCTTTCATGCTCTTTGGTTGCTGGTTCAGTCTCTGTGAGCCTCCATGGACGCAGGTTAGTTGACTCTGTAGGTCTCCTTGTGATGTCCTTCACCCCTCTGGCTCACCCAGTCCTGTCTCCCGCTCTTCCACAGAACTACCCAAGCTCTGCCTAATATTTGGCTATGAGTCTCTACATGTTTCCATCAGCTACTAATGAAGCCTCTCAGGAGACAGTTATGCTAGGTTCCTGTCTGCAAGCATAGTGTAGTATTATTCATAGTGTCAGGGTGGCTCTCCTATGAGATGAGACTTTACTTGGGCCAGTCACTATTTGGTCCGTTCCTAAATCTCTGCTCTATCTTTATCCCTGTGCATCTTGTAGGTAGGACAGATTTTGGGTTCAAGATTCTGTGGGTGGGTTGGTATTCCACCTCCCTCCACTGAAACTCCTGTCTGACTGCAGGAGGTAGCCACTTCACTCTCCATATCCCCAGTTGCTAGAAGTCTCAGCTAGGGTTACCCCCATGGACTCCTGGGAGCCTCTCTCATCCCAGGTCCCTGGCTCATCCTAGAGATACCCCCTAATTTCCATTCTATTTCCTAGCCCTCCTCTCCTACATCTGGTCCCCATCCCTGCTCCCCTACTCATCTCCATCTCCCACCCAGTTTCCTTCCTCCATCCACTTCTGATATCTATTTTATTTCCCCTTCTGAGTGAGATTCACACTTCCCTTGAGCCCTTCTTGTTACTTAGTTTCTTTGAGTCTGTGGACTGTACCATGGTTATCCTGTACTTCATGGCTAATGTCCACTTACCAGTGAGTATATATCATGGGTATCTTTCTGGGTCTGAGTCACCTCACTCAAGATGATTTTTTTTCTAGTTCCATCCATTTGCCTGCAAATTTCATGATGTCTGTGTTTTTAATAGCTGATTACATTGTGTAGATATACTAGATTTTTTTAAATCCATTCTTCGTTTGAAGGACATCTAGGGTATTTCCAGTTTCTGGCTGTTACAAGTAAACCTGTTGTGAACATAGCTGAGCAGGTGTCTTTGTGGGATGGTGGAGCATCTTTTGAGTGTATGCCCAAAAAGGGTATAGCTGGGTCTTGAGGTAGAACTATTCCCAATTTTCAGAGTAACCTCCAAATTGATTTCCAAAGTTGTTGTCCAAGTTTGTACTCCCACCAGCAATGGAGAAATGTTCCCATTGTTCCACATTCTTGCCAGCATGTGCTCAGTTGAGCTTTTGCTCTTAGCCATTCTGATATGTATAAGATGGAATTGCTCTCATTTTCAAATTAGAGCTAATTTTAGTCACTTATCTTTGCTGTTGGGTGTCTTTTACTAAACCATTTTTCCACATGATTGTATAGAGTATACCTGTGATCCTATGGTACACTGAATCTCAGATGACAGGACATCTAAAACAAAAACTATAGGTAAACTGGGTGTGTATATTTTAATAGTTCCTAAAATACCAGTAATAGCCAAATTCCATTTTTCTTTCTTCTATAGATATGTGCTGCTCATCTCCCAACTGAGTCGGAGGCACCAAATCATTATCAGGCAGTATGTCGAGCACTGTTTGCAGAAACCATGGAACTGCATACATTTCTGACCAAAATTAAGAGTGCGAAGGAGGTAGGTACAAACACTAATATTTATAGACATTGAAATAGGCATCCTGAATTTTCACTACTGTCCATTCTGTGCTTTCTGGTTTGAGCTTTGTTGTTTTCTTCTTTTAAAGACAAGATCTTGCTTATATACCAAGGCTGGCCTTGGACTCATGACCCTCTTACCTCCGCCTCTCTAACTTTAGGACTGCAGGCATGTTCTACCATGCATATACTTGAGTGTTAACACTGTGGATCTACTTTATAAACAAAAACTTTCACAAAGCTTCCTTCTAAATGAGGTAGAGTCCAGAATCAGTTTAGTCTGTTTCCTATGGTACTGGCTTTTCACCCCATTTTCCGTCCATTTTGGAATGTATTAGTCCCTCCTTCAGGATGTTGTGGGTAAAGTCTCTGTAAGGCCACACTCTCTTATCATTGTTTAGCTGTTGAAGTAAAGACTTAGTGAAGGATACTTGTCAGGTCATTTGAAGGTTTCAGCTATTTTGTTTAGTTACCACTTGTTAATGTCTAAAGTTTAAAGTGTTACGTTCAAAGAGAACTGTTCCAGTTTATTTTGGAGAGTCCTATTGTATATTGCACAGATGGTTATGAAGATTCTCTGAGATCTTACAGAAGGATCCCCCATGAGAGCTCATTTCCTGTATGACTGGAGTGCAGAGCATAGAGCATTAGGTTAAAATGTTTAAGAAGAGATACCTGTGGGATATGTGAGCAAAAAGAGAGAAACTGACCTGTTGCCAAATGCAGCATAGGTAGCCCTAGTAAAAAGTAGGTAATACATCCCACTAAGTCCCACCTCCCTGAACTCAGTTGTGTGGATGCTGGTGACAGTTAAGCTTCCTTCTGCTCTATCTGGGTATTGTTCATAGCAGTGCTAATGACAGGCCAGGGAAACCTGGGCTTTTAAAATACATGCTGAAAAACTGGAATCAAGAGGAAAGTTGTCAGAAGAGTACAAAAGGGGTGGACTGAGTTATTAAAGATCGTTATACCTATTTAGATACAGAAACAGGCAGTACTTGATGCAAAAGAAAGTCCCCAGGTGAACATCTCAAGCCTGTCCTCACTAGAGTATCAGAGTAGAAAATTAAGGTTGTCCTGACCTAACCCTTCCCAGAACATTTTTTTTCAGGCTTGTACAGTAAATTAAAGGAGTTTTAAAATCTTTCTACCACTAACATTCTCAGCAGACATTGTTGAATTAAAGAAGAGTGAACATTTTTAGCACTGTACTCCACCAGTTTGAAAAACTTCTTTTTACTCTTGATTAAACTTTGCTTTCTCAAAAGAGATGGACATCATTCCTGAAGGTGACAGCTGAGTGATCCTCTGGCCTCCACATGTGGGCTTGCACACACATTTCAAAAAGAAGAAATAAATTATGTTATTTGCAGGGGAAAAGATGTAATGAGGAGCTTA
>NW_021604684.1:3778987-3791912 GCF_004785775.1 Grammomys surdaster
ATATGTATATATATATGATAAAATAAATCAGAATCATAGAGACAAGAATCATATATTCTTTCTCATATATAGAATTTAGAAGGGAAAGCAGAAAAAAAGACATGGAGATAAATGGAAGCCAAGCATGGTGGCTATAATTCCAGCACTGGGACAGCTAGGACAAGAAAGTTGTTGCAGGTTCAAAGCCAGCCTGACTGACATTTCTAATACTAGACCAGTCAAATGGTACAAAGCAAGACTTGTGGCTTGTTTTTAAATGTCATAATTAAATCCACTGCTTTGTAATAACTAATTGTTAAATTGTTTGTTGTTGTTAGTCTCAATGTGTAGCCCTAGCTGACCCGGAACTTGCTCTTGTAGGCTAGGCTAACCTTGAGATCACTAAGACCCTCCTGCCTCTGCCTCCTTTCCATGCCTGTCTAAATATTAATTTTTAAAAGTTCCTTTACTGTTGCTGAATGATAGTGTATTATTGTCTGTTTCTATTTTGCTGTCTGAGGATGGTTCCTTCCTGCTGTAGCCTACTATTTCAGGCCTCCAGCATTTCTTTCCTTGATAATAGCCATAGTATTCCCACCAGTCTTGTCTTTGTGTTCTCAGATTCCAAGTGGAAACTGGAATGATCCTGCTGGATATAAACCAGACTACAGCCCTCCTGGCTCAACCCTTCACTGGTCTCAGAGGGCTTAGATGCAAGGGGCTTTAAGGCAGCCTGAGGTTCGTCTAGTTTCCAGGCCAGTGGGAGGAGAGAGGAAAGAGTGTGCACAGGTGATTTCAGAAATGATCATGGAAAGAGAGAGCCCTCCAGACACATCTGAGAAAACAGGCTGCTTTCTGACCAGATGGCCCATTCCTGTCTCTGGGTCTCAGATTCTCTTGAGTGTAGCAGAGAAGTCTTCATGAACTAACAGATCCTCCCCTTTCAGGACAGGCTAGCTAACATTCCCTTCCCCAAGCTTCCTCCTCTTATCTACAGCTTCCAAGGCTTCTATTCAGGCTTCTTGGTTGCCCGGATACAGCCACGTCCCTGGAACTGTTCTGAGTAGGCTGAGTGGAGGGGACTTGGACTCCAGGGTCTCAGTCTCATATAATAGGGACACTCCTACTTCACCCCTCCCTTACCATCCTGAAATGCTGATACAGAGGTTGGAAGAATGAAGTCACAGCACCTCAGCTCCCCGGCTAGTGGCTTCTCCATCTTGTTCTCACCTTTGTTGCTCCCCACCCCCCACCCCCCATTCAAGCAGAGAGCTGTTTCCTCTGTCTCAGTCAGAAAAGGAACAGTTAGACTTGCAAGGGTTCATAGAGTCATGAGGCCTATACAAAAGGATGGAGTAGTAGGACTTCATCATGCTGTACTCATTAAACAAGCATTCTTCAGTTCGTATCAGTTTTAACTTAGAGGCAAAATATGCAGAGACATTTTAAGTACACGTCCAAACTCTTACACATTTTCATATTGTGTAAGTCTGACTCTCAAATGCATGCCTTGTAAAGTTTTTGATTATTATATCCTATTTCAACTTATGTTACATTTTAAATTTGAGACAAATTTTTGCAAACAGCCAATTCAGTGTTATAAATGTGCTGATTAAATTTTAGAATGCTGCAGATCTTCATAGAAACCACAGATTTAACTTTTAAATTGATGAGTTAACTATACCACCCAATATGGACATTAGTTTGACACTAAAAATAAATGCTTTCTGTTGCCAAAATTATTTAAATCAGCGTTTTCTTTGGCCGACTATCTAAGCTTGCTTAGCTCTGCCTAGCTCAGCCACCATGTTCCGCGGCTGGAGGCCATGTGTGCGCTGCAGCTAGAAACAGCCAGCCAGAAACACCAGCCCTGCCATCCATGAGATGCCACTGCCAATCTTCCACGCCGTCTCTACAAGGCTGGGTTGTGCCCAGACCATCCCGCCATCTACGTGTGCCTGGTAGGAAATGAGACTCTAAAGCTTAAATAGTAGTCAAAGGCTTTATATATTTGGTAATGATCAATAACAATATGCCTATACAATTAGAGGTGTTTCCCAATTAACTAACCAGATATAAGTTGTTACCCAGGACTGCTCTCCATACCTGCATGGCTCTTCATCCCCCTACCTCTCTGCTCTCTCTAGCTCCTCCTCTTAATTCTTCTTACTCCTCCTCTTCCTCTCCTTACTCCTCCCACCTTAGCTCCTCCTACAGCTTTCTTTTATAATCTAATAGTAGATGACTCCCTTAAAGAAGATGTATTTCCTGATAGACATCTTCTTTAAGGGAGTCATCTACTAACTGTCCAGTGGAAAAAGGTTTTCAACAAATGGTGCTGGTTCAACTGGAGGTCAGCATGGAAAAGAATGCAAATCAATCCATTCTTATCTCCTTGTACAAAGCTGAAGTCCAAGTGGATAAAGGCCGTTCACATAAATCCAGTTACACAGAAACTAATAGAAGAGAAGGTGGGGAAGACCCTCGAATACCTAGGCACAGGGGAAAAGTTCCTGAACAGAGCACCAATGGCTTATGCTCTAAAATCAAGAATTGACAAATGGGACCTCATAAAATTGCAAAGTTTCTGTAAGGCAAAGGACACTGTCAATAGGACAAAACAGCAACCAATAGATTGGGATAAGATCTTTACCAATCCCACATCCGATAGAGGACTAATATCCAATATATACAAAGAACTCAAGAAATTAGACTCTAGACAACCAAATAACCCTATTAAAAAAATGGAGTATACCCCTAAACAAAGAATTCTCAACTGAGGAAATGCAAATGGCCGAGAAGCACCTAAAGAAATGTTCAGTATCCTTAGTCATCAGGGAAATGCAAATCAAAACAACCCTGAGATTCCACCTCACACCAGTCAGAATGGCTAAGATCAAAAACTCAGATGATAGTAGATGCTGGCAAGGATGCAGAAAAAGAGGAACACTCCTCCATTGTTGGTGGGATTGCAAGATGGTGCAACCACTCTGGAAAACAGTCTGGCGGTTCCTCAGAAAATTGGACATATCATTACCTGAGGATCCAGCTATACCACTCCTGGGCATATACCCAGAAGATGCTCTAATATATAACAAGGACATATGCTCAACTATGTTCATAGCAGCCTTATTTATAATAGCCAGGAGCTGGAAAGAACCCAGATGTCCTTCAACTGAGGAATGGATACAAAAAATGTGGTACATTTACACAATGGAATATTACTCAGCTATTGAAAACAATGAATTTGAGAAATTCTTAGGTAAGTGACTGGAACTAGAAAATATCATCCTGAGTGAGCTAAGCCAATCACAAAAGAAGACACATGGTATTCACTCACTGATTATTGGATTTTAGCCCAGAAGCTTGAAATACCCAAGATTCAACTCACAGACCACATGAAGCTCATGAAGAAAGAAGACCAAGTGAAGGTGCTTCGGTCCTTCTTAGAAGGAGTAACAAAATACTCAAGGGAGCAAATATGGAGACAAAGTGTATGACAGAAACTGAAGGAGGGGCCATCTGGAGACCATTCCACCTGAGTATCCACCCCATGTGCAGTCACCAAAGGTAGAAGCTGATATGGAAGTCAGGAAGTACATGCTGACTGGAGCCTGACATAGCTGTCTCTTTAGAGGTCTTCAAGAGTCTGACATATTCAGAGGCAGATGCTCACAGCTTACCATTGAACTGATCATGGGGTTCCCAAAGGAGGAGTTAGAGTGAAGACTGAAGGAGTTGAAAGGGTTTGCGACCCCATGAGGAGAGCAACAATACCAACCAACCATAGCCCCCAGAGTCTAAACCATCAGCCTGGAAGCATTTAGGGAGGGACCCATGGCTCCAGCTATATATGCAAGGGATGATAGTCCTGTTAGGTATAGGTGGGAGAGGAGATCTTTGGTCCCATGAAGGCTGGACACAATATGTGGGGGAATTCGAGGGTGGGGAGGTGGGAGTCGGGGGGGAGGTGGAAACACATCCTCATAGAAGCAGGAGGAGGGGGGATGGGATAGGGGGTTCCAGGGCGGGAGGGGAGGGAAATGGGGTAAGGGGAGAACACCTGAAATGTAAATAAAATATCTAATAAAAAAATAATAAAAAGAAATTAAAAAAAAGATGTCTACTTCCTGAAAAACAAAAACAAAACAGCAACAAAACCCCACAATAATAGTTAAATAGTAGACAGGGCTGATAATTAAATATTATGAATTATTATTTACTTTAGGTTGGGAAAGTGAAGCAGGCAAACTGCAAATTCAAGGCCTATTTGTGATTTAGTGTGAGTTCAAGGTCAGCCTAGGCAATTTGGCAAGACCTTATCTCAAAATTATAATTAAAAATTTAAAAGGGGGTATAGTTTAATGAGTCCTCAGCAAACTTTGTACAGAAAACTACAGAAAATTATTTCTGTAAAATAATTTTTATTATCTTACTTTCTGTTTTTTAAGTGATCAAATATATTTAAAAGGACAACATTTTCTTTCCCCTTGGGCATTTTTGAGACAGATGATCTTGTTTTAAAGCAAAGATTGTCAGAGCAGTTGCAAAGTTGAAAGCCGAGGTGATATCCCAGGTACATTCTTTAGGTATGTTTCCCTGGCTGTTTCTTACAGATATGGTGAGAATAGGACGTCTGTCATTGATACAGTTCGTTTGTTTTGTAAACTAACATGACATTTTGGACAGCATCAGCCTTAAGATGTCAGGAGCTTAATAAGGAGGAACCAGAACGCAGCAGCAGGAATCGCGCATGCTCACTGACACCTGGCACCAAAGCTCCACGGCCTCTTTCCCATTCCTCTGCTGTCCAAAGTCCAAGGCTGGCCAAGTCACTAATGTGGAGTCCTACTTGATTTCTATTAGGTTTTTGTTGTTGTTGTTTTGTTTTGTTTGCTGTAGGACAGTTGTGTACTTACAGAAGAAAAATTCAAAGCCTCTCCATGCAAAAGCTTACAGTTTAGACAATGTTTATCACTTGGTGACCTGTTCTTGTAGCCTGGGTAGCTCTTCATCTTCCCACTTTGATATTAGTAAAATTCCCTTTCCCCTTTGCTTAATATCTCTCTGTATAGATAGGAAAAGTGCTTCTAAACCTCAATAAGATAGTGGCGATAGGAAGAATTAGGGTTAGCCTTTATTTGTTTGTTTATGTTTTTCTAGAAGATGAGTTTTCTCTATGTAGACCTGGCTGTCCTGTAGTCCAGGCTGGCCTTTCATCACCATGACTCAGCAGCCTTTATATCTGAAACAGCAAATTCTAGGAACTCTGTCTCGGGGGCTGGAGAGATGGCTCAGCAGTTAAGAGCACCAACTGCTCTTCCAAAGGTCCTGAGTTCAATTCCCAGCAACCACATAGTGGCTTACAACCATCTGTAATGGAATCTGATATACTCTTCTGGTGTGTCTGAAGACATCTACAGTGTACTCATTTACGTTAAATAAATAATACTTCAAAAAAATTCACAAAAAAAAATCCTGTCTCAAACAATAAGGTAGAAAGTGATGGAAGAAGACATCCAACATCAGACCCTGGCCTCAACACACACACACACACACACACACACACACACACACACACAAAATCAATCAGTCAATCAAATGAAAATGGAGCTTGAGGTGAGAGACCAGAACATGAAGGAGGTTTCTGTCAGCCCTAATATGAAAAACAATGAGGAACTTGGAATTATGGTGAAAGCTCGATAGTAACTGTTTCTAGGTAGGTGTGCTGGGGAGGAAGGAGGCACTAGACGTTAGGAGAGCCAGGAGTATGGGGACATGACTACATTCCCATTTACTATGTACAGGTGCTACATTTAATCATTTACTCCTTATGAATTCTGTGCTACATACCATCCTAAGAAATTTGTGCACTTTAATTTTTTTAATCATCACAGAAGGCCATGTGTTAAGTGCGCTTGTTATTTCCTCTTTCCATGAAGGTGAACAAGATGAATTTGGTCCACCTCACAGCTCTCTAAGCCGGAGTGTTAGTCTAAGAGTCGCCGAGCACAGTGTGAGGAAGTTCGGTGGTGACTGAGGGGTTGGACTGCATTCCAGAACTGACTTCAGCCTGAAGCCAGAATGCTGCTGAGCAGAGTGGTGAATGGAAGCAGCAGGAGTGAGGCGAGGAGAGAGGGGCAAGCAGGGAGATGACAGGAAGATAGGTCCCTTCAGACTGAGGGACCACTGTTAGGAGAGCATCTCATACCAGAGTTCCACAGGGAAGTCAAGCATCTGAAATAGGGTGGGCCTTAGATGCTCTTCTTTTGTGACTACAAAAGAATACTTGAATACTATGAATACTTTCTTTGGCCTCTGTATGTTGCCATTCAGACCTTTCAATGAATTTGTTTCATTTATGTGGATCATACCTCTGTGTTTAGTCAGGTAGTAAGCCTCTGAGCCCATGTTTAACCCTGGAGGCCTTGGCTCATGAGTTCATAATTCTAGATGGATCCCTGGGACCTACTCAGTAAGCAAGACCTGTCTCAATACAACCAAGTGGGTGACTCCCAAGGAACCTTTGCCTGGTTGGATCTCTGCTCTGCATCACATATGCACACATGTGAACCTACAAGAACACACACAGACAAAGAAACAAAATACTATTAGTCTTTATTCAGTTTTCCAGAAATGAAACTGCTTTATTTTAAAAGTAGAAATCTTGATGAGCCTGTGCTCGTCAGGGAACTTTGGCTAGGTGGGTGAGGGAGGAGGCAAGCTCCAGCTTTCTGTGATTGGTGCTTCTAGGCCAGTGTTAACCAAAGCCTGAGATAGATCAAGAGGGGCCAGGCGTGAGAGAACAGGGAACCAGGCATGCCTTCTGTAGGATGGAGGAAAGGTGATAGTTAATGTTTCCTTTATTCCTCCGTATTCTCCTCTGAAGGTGTGCACTGGGGCTGGAGAAACACCAAGCAGCTAAGAGAGCAGCTCCCTCTCTTGGAGGGCCTGGGTTTGGCTTCCAGCACTCACATCTCATTGCTCACGATTGCCTGGAACTCCAACACCATGTGGATCCTAAACTGCCAGCCTCTGTGACAAACACACCCATGTGCACATATCTACACATGTATATAATTAAAAATAAAATAATTATTTTTTAAAGGGATAATGATTATACAGTAAATTAGATAAAAAGCTAGAATGTAGATTTATGATTGTCAGACTTTGACCCATAATTCTTTTGTATTTAACAATTTATTTTTATTGTGCCTACATGTTTGTAAGCGACCATGTGTAGGCAGTGCTTGCAGAACACAGAAAAAGGCATTAGATTCCCTGGAGCTGGAGGTCACACAGTTGTGTGCTGCATTCTAGGTGCTTGGAACCAAATGCAGGTCCTCTGCAAGAACAGCAAGTGCTGAGCCATCTCCTTGGCCCAATTCATAATCTTTAACCTCACAGAGCTCATGAAAGAAGCCCAGAACTATAGCTTCTATGTCTTCCTCCTCCTCCCCTCTTAAAACTTGTTCAGCTGTCTCTCTTCTTGCTTAGGAGATATCAGGTGTCCTCCTCTGTCTCTCCCTGAACCTGGAGCTAGGCTGCTGGCCAGTAAGCCCCAGCACCCACCTGTCTCTGGCCTCCTAAGTGCTGAGGTTACAGGCATATACACTTCTGTACCCAGCTTTTTATGTGAGCTCCAGAGAGTTGAACTCAGATCTTCATAGTTATACAACAAATATTTTTACCCACTGGTCCATCTCCTTACCCCAAGGACATGTATTTTTCAAATATCGATTGATAGATTGATTTGAACTTTTGAACTTTACAAATTCAAAGATGTAAATAAGGATATAATAATTTTGTTATTAAAAAGAACAGTGGGTTTTGGTTTTTTTTTTGTTTTGTTTTGTTTTTTTGGGTTTTTCAAGACAGGGTTTCTCTGTGTAGCCCTGGCTGTCCTGGAACTCACTCTGTAGACCAGGCTGGCCTCCAACTCAGAAATGTGCCTGCCTCTGCCTCCCAAGTGCTGGGATTAAAGGTGTGCGCCACCACAGCCCGGCCAGTGTTTTTTTTTTAATTGGATGTTTTATTTACATTTCATATGTTATCCCCTTACCCCATCCCCCCCACCCAGGAACCCCCTATCCCCTCACCCCTCCTCCTGCTTCTCTGCAGATGTACCCCTATCTACCCCCCCCACCTCCCCACCCTCAAATTC
The DNA here is from genome assembly GCF_004785775.1 of Grammomys surdaster. Taxonomy (NCBI): domain Eukaryota; kingdom Metazoa; phylum Chordata; class Mammalia; order Rodentia; family Muridae; genus Grammomys; species Grammomys surdaster. Next base: position 3,787,131 of record NW_021604684.1, read on the forward strand.
CCACCCCCTGGGGCATCTGGCCTTCATGAGACCAAGGATCTCCTCTCCCACCTATGGCCAGCAGGACCCTCCACCCTTACATATACAGCTGAAGCCATGGATCCCTCCCTAAGTGCTCCCAGGCTGGTTGTTTAGACCCTGGGAGCTCTGGTTGGTTGGTATTGTTGCTCTCCTCATGGGGCCACAAACCCTTTCAGCTACAACAGTCTTCACTCTAACTCATCTATTGGGAACCCCATGATCAGTTCAATGGTTAGCTGTGAGCATCTGCCTCTGAATACGTCAGACTCTTGCAGACCTCTGAGGAGACATCTATATCAGGCTCTTATCAGCATGTACTTTCTGACATTCACATCAGCATCTACCTTTGGTGACTGCACATGGGATGGATACTCAGGTGGAATGGTCTTCAGACAGCCCTCCTTCAGTTTCTGTCCCTCACTTTGTCTCCATATTTGCTCACTTGAGTATTTTGTTGCACCTTCTAAGAAGGACCGAAGCACCCCCACTTGGTCTTCTTTCTTCATGAGCTTCATGTGGCCTGTGAGTTGAATCTTGGGTATTTCAAGGTTCTGGGCTAATATCCAATAATCAGTGAGTAAATACCATGTATGTTCTTTTGTGATTGGCTTAGCTCACTCAGGATGATATTTTCTGGTTCCATCCATTTACCTAGGAATTTCTCAAATTCATTGTTTTTAATAGCTGAGTAATATTCCATTGTGTAAATGTACCACATTTTTTGTATCCATTCCTCAGTTGAAGGACATCTGGGTTCTTTCCAGCTCCTGGCTATTATAAATAAGGCTGCTATGAACATAGTTGAGCACATGCCCTTGTTATATGTTAGAGCATCTTCTGGGTATATGCCCAGGAGTGGTATAGCTGGATCCTCAGGTAATGCTATGTCCAATTTTCAAGGAATCGCTAGACTGATTTCTAAAGTTGACCCGACCGGCGGGTCCTAGTTATTCGTGGTGGCGAGGAGGACCGCAACCTGAAAGAAGAACGGGCGGGAGAGAGAAAGGACTCAAGCAAACAGTTGCTTGTCAAGAGTCATGTATTTGAACATGAAATGCTTTTTTATAACATGCTTTACAAGGGGAGGGGGTAAGAGGGGCCAGGTAGTGGGAAAGTACAGAATCTTCTCGGCCTGTGCCTTGAACATGTCATGGTCTATACGGTACACTGCCTTGAATTATGATCCACCTACTATTCTTCAAAAGATATGGTACACTGCTTGAGTTATGGTTTTCCTGCTATACACTGCTTGCCAAGCAGGAGCTTGTGTTTGCCAGGCTGCAGGGGACATTGTGCAGGTGGGGAAAGGTAGGGGGTGAGGGTAAGGGCGAGGGTCCTGGCTTCTGGCATAAAGTGGTTGCACCATCTTGCAGTCCCGCCAACAATGGAGGAGTGTTCCTCTTTCTCCACACCCTCGCCAGCATCTACTATCACCTGAGTTTTTGATCTTAGCCATTCTGACTGGTGTGAGATGGAATCTCAGGGTTTTTTTGATTTGCATTTCCCTGATGACTAAGGATACTGAACATTTCTTTAGGTGCTTCTTGGTCATTCAAGTTTCCTCAGTTGAAAATTCTTTGTTTAGCTCTATACCCCGTTTTTTAATATGGTTATTTGGTTGTCTGGAGTCTAATTTCTTGAGTTCTTTGTGTATATTGGATATTAGCCCTCTATCAGATGTAGGATTGGTAAAGATCTTTTCCCAATTTGTTGGTTGTTGTTTTGTCCTATTGACAGTGTCCTTTCCCTTACAGAAACTTTGCAACTTTAAAAAAAAAAAAGAATTTAAAAAGAGCCATAAAGTTTAATATTGAGTGGAAAAGAAAACTAGGAAGGAAGTTGATTACATAATAATAATAATAATAATAAGAAGAAGAAGAAGAAGAAGAAGTTATTATCATTATTATTTACAAATAAAAATCCTAAAAGTGACATTAGGAGCAATAAATATCCTTTAAATGTCCTAATTTTTATGAAACAATTTTATTTTACGCTGTTAAAATGTAAAATAAGTAGTAAAGTAAAACCTGAAGAGTACAATTCATTTTTAAATAAACAAAACTCAAACAGAAAAAAAAAAAAAAGGACAGTGTTGCTGGGCGGTGGTGGCACACGCCTTTAATCCCAGCACTTGGGAGGCAGAGGCAGGTGGATTTTCTGAGTTTGAGGCCAGCCTGGTCTACAGAGTTCATTCCTGGACAGCCAGGATTATACAGAGAAACCCTGTCTGGAAAAACAAAAAACAAACAAACAAAAAAACCAATAACAAAAGAACAGTGTTAAATTGTTCACCTTCAACTTCTGATCTGTTATATTGTAAGTAAATAGGCTTTCTTAGTCTTTCATATCTCAAATTTTTTCTAAAGTTTTCCTAGACAAGGAAATACTTTTCTTCTGGGTCAATACTAATAGCTTTTACTGTTTTTTTTTTTTTTTAACGGTATTTTGTTGAGAAGATGGTTCCATCAGGAAGAGCTTGCTACACATACATGAGGACCTGAGTTCAGAGTCCCATCATTCAGGCATGGTGGCAATCCCTGTAATACTAGCACTGGGTAGGTAGAGACAGGAGATCCCTCGGACTTGCTGGGCAGCTAGTCTTGCCTAATTGGTGAGCTCCAGGTTCAGTAAGACACTTTATCTCAAAACATGAGGAAAGTGATGGAGGAAGACACCAAATACTGACCCATAGTCCCCATATACACAAACATCCATGTTCACCTACATACACATGTGCACATACCCAGCATGCAAACCCTCCAGAAATATCACTATTTTAATGCCTTGCCTTTCAGATGTTGAAACAATTCTCACATGTGACTTTTAAAAAACTTGTCATCAAATTCTTCCAAATGGTTTAATGTCATAAGTTTAACAAAATTCTAAGATGGGAAGATGACTTCTAAATGCCAGTTGGCATTTAATTACTAATAGTTCACTGGACTGTGAAGTTTTGCGGTGAAGAATGAAATGAAAAAGAATGAATGGTTCTTTAGGGAATTTTTAGATTTTATATCCACATTTTATATTGTGTGATCACAGTTATTACTGAGAAGCTTTACATGACTTCATGTATTGTTTTATTTATTCTTGTGTACGAAATCATGACTTCATAATGGAATCTTTTATCTCAGTTTATCTTGAATATGACTACAACTATATCTTTCTTAAAATAGAACTTTTATATGCATATGTGAAATGCTTTAGAGAGCATATTTGGAATTGGCTCAACGGTTATGAAATGGCTTTTGTCTGGCTCATAAATACTGTAACTACATTTTAAATTTTGAAAGTTGGCTTTTCAGAAAATCAAATGTAAATGTTTCTGATCTTACTATCTCTTGTCAAGCAAATAGCCAAACTCAGCTATGTCATAGTGCAGACTACATGTTAGCTCACACTGAGATGCTTGTTAGTGATCTGATTTCAGCTTGTATAGATTCAGAGAAATAAAGCCACAGACATCTGTCTCTTGTATATAGAAGTGCATTGTCATCAGCTTTCTCCCTCTCCTTGCCTATCTCTCCCTCAGATCCATTCCCAACACTTCTAGCTATACACTGTGGCGGTTAAGTTGGCTAGAAATTTATTCCCAGTCCTAAAGTGGGTTTATATCCCTCCAAATGGTGAACACACCACTTTCTGGCAGACAGAGTCGCCACCAGATGTCTATGTGAATGGTAGCCACTTGTTCATTTTAATTAGATCATTCATCATTTGTAACCTTCGGGGTCCTTGTTGCTGCGTGTGGTTTTCTTTTGTTGTAAATGTCGGTGTGCATGAGAGTGCTGAGAGAACCAACAACATTTAAATAATCTCTGCCCAGAGTGTCCTTGCTCTTGTTACTACTACCCCACTGTAAAAGTATGTCTCAAGAATACATTGTATGACAGATGATGAAAGAGCTCTTCCAAGTACCCATGCATAGAGGAAATGACACATGGATAAAAATGGGCACCACAACGAGAAAACAGTGATCTTTAACCTTAAGAGAGACTTAATCAAAGGGGCACTTACATAGGAGTTGAACCTACTGAAATGAATTGGACTCTTCAGGATTTGGTGTATGTGTGATTTACAAAGTACATTTTATTTATTTGTTTTGAAGATGCCAATAACCAAATATGTTGGCATAGAGATCTTCTAATTGCTAGTTGAGAATGGTTTCAGCAAGAATGGGAAGAGTTAATTGGCATGTGTGTACTCCCAATTAAGAGTTTTCTCACTGCCTTCCAAGCATAGGCTAGCATCTGTCATTACATTTATGCAAGAAAGAAAACTCACTCAGAAGTTAAAATAGACTAGAGGACAGAAGCTCATCTCTGAAATAAGTCCAGTTTGTAGTTTATTTCCAATAATTCAATTTCTTTTTTTTGTTAACTAGACAACCAGAAGTTTCAAGTCACATATTTGATCAAACTTGTACAATTATAATATTTACAGACTCTCAACAAATTTGTTGATTTGTTCTGAGTCAAGATTTTAATTTCAAAAAATAAATAAATAAATAAATAAAGATTTTAATTTCATGAAAATATTAGAAAGAAGTATCAGCTGGTGAAACAAATCTGTGAAAATTTTCGGTGGTAAAATGTGGCTTCATAACCAGATCCTTGCATGCCCTCAGCTGGCTCATGCATACCACCTATGGCTACTAAGTCTCTGCATATGAACCATGCCTGTATTAAAATCTAAGAGTTCTTTTTTTGTTGTTTTGGTTGGTTGGTTGGTTGGTTGGTTGGTTGGTTGGTTGGTTGGTTG
>NW_021604684.1:3791922-3826793 GCF_004785775.1 Grammomys surdaster
TTGGTTGGTTGGTTGGTTGGTTGGTTGGTTGGTTGGTTGGTTGGTTGGTTTTTGGAGAGAAGGTTTCTCTGTGTAGCCCTGGCTGTCCTAAAACTCACTCTGTAGACCTGGCTGGCCTCAAACTCAGAGATCTGACTGCTTCTGCTTCCCGAGTACTGCGATTAAAGGCATAGGCCACCACCACCTGACTAAAATCTAAAAGTTTTTATTGTAACCATTCTATAGATGATAAAATCATTTGAGGATTAGAGCAGTTAGCTAAGACATGTGAAGTCACACGGCTAGAAAGCGTTTGATAACCACATGTGCTGCTGCTGTTAAGACACAAGAACTTCTTGAGCCAATCATTTAGATTAATACTATATTTTATATTATTATAATAAATATTATAAATATAATGCTAATATTATACTTAATATTATAAAAGCAGATCTTTTTTTTTTTAGCAGTAGGCAGGTAAGAACTTGATCCCAGTAAAGTGACAGCAAGAAGTGTAAAGACCTATATTCAGTCAGAAATATGTAAGAGAATAATAACTAAAAAGGGGCAAATTGAGAATGAGCCACGGCACGATATAAAGCAGTAGAGTTTGGAGTGAAAATACCTAATTACTGCTTCTCGTGCCATTCCACCCCAGGACTAATTGTCATAGAAGCGGGAACTGATATTTCTGGAATTACATGAGCATATTGAATTATGACTCTCAGTTGCTAGGCCTCTGCTACATCTGCATAATCCAGCATTTTGCTCTGCTATGCCTCCTAAGTTTTGTTACCTTTTGGTTTACTGTAGTGCTTGCTATGGGATGATCTTTTAAATGACAAAAAGAACATGATAGAACAAACTTAATTCCTGTTTGCCCTGAGCAGCCCCACGCTGAACTCTCAGTTATGTGCTGGCAAAGGAGTATTGGTTAGATTTTTCTCAGACATTGAGATTTTAAGTCAGTTCGTTTTGATGCTGGTTGAGTCTTGCTTGCCTGATTAGTATTGTAATTATAACCAAAACAATAGGTTCTTTCTTGGTGACTGCAAAGCCAATAAGCACAGCTAGGTCAAAAAATAGAGGAAGGTTTATTCCTTGCAACCAGCCAGAAGACCACAGTAGTTGTTCTAAAAGCAGCGAGTGCCTTTCAGACAAAGGAAGCATGCAGATTTTATTCAGGAATCCTGAACATACTTACGTATAAAATCACTTCTGAGCATGCTGTATTAAGAAGTACACTGTTGAGTGTGTTTAGTTTCAGAGGGAAAGATGGTGGATGCATTCCTGTACCTGTTTAGCCCAGAGTCATGAGGCACATACACACCATGTTAAAGTAAGTAAGAGACAAGAACACTTCTGGGTATGTTTAGCTTGCTTTATAAAGATGGCAGATGGAAATTCTTATGGGCACACTTAACTTTTTCCAAAAAGTCTTTAGCTGAAACAAAATGAAAGGATACTTTAAAGGTGTGTTCACATACAAATTTGCCCTTGAGGAGCCAGCATCCTGTGCTACTGACATAATTACTTCATTCTTCTTAGAAATGTATTTCCTTTTTATCATTCACTTTCATCTATTGGTTGAACGTAACACTTAAACATAGTATGAGCTCAAGTTAAGTATTTTCCCCAACAGGCACATTTCTACCCCCTAATTCTTTCATAGAATTTTGAGTTTAAAGATCATTTTCCCTCCAATTAAATTTATTCCAGTTAAAGTTGACTTATTAAAGAGCTGTTGAAGAAATTTAAGGATTTTAACATTTTTGCTTTAAAGTGTCTTAATTTATTATTGAACAATTACTGAGTGTCAGACCTGTACAGGGACCTGTTCTGCATATTGGAGAATCCTATCACTAAACAAAGTAAATGGTTAAAAGATGCTGTTCTGCTTACAGGAGGTAGACAGAAAACACACAAATTTGTAAATCACATAGACTTGTAAGGGCAAGGTGTCCTTTGAAAAAAGTATAGACTAGGTTAAGTGCTAGAGGCCGGGGTGGGTCCTCCCAGCTACCTTATCTAACTTAACCCTACTATCTAGCCTACAACCTGCCATGTGGCTGGCTCTGTACCTCTCTGCTCTGCTCTGGTCCATGCCTGTTCCCCTCCAAGTCCACTCTGGATTTCTTACTTCTGGTCTCTTCTCTCTATGTCATTCCTCTGCCTATAAGTTTTGCTCCCTACATCCTGTCCAGCTGTTGATCTTCAGATCTTTATTACAACCATTCAGTAATGAGACAATCTCTGATCCATTTCTAGATTGATTTTAGGCAGGTGAAGAAGGATGAATATTTACAAATAGAAAACCCAGTGATGGGCCATAGAAATGACAATACCATAATCCTTCCAGCACTTACCCCTCTGCTGGTACAGAATTAACAATTGAAAATATAGAGACACACCTTCACAATGTGAAAAAAGATTACTCCAACATCTTCAATCAATAGAATAGTATGTACTCTAAGTTATCAATCTTTTCTTTCTTTCTTTCTTTCTTTCTTTCTTTCTTTCTTTCTTTCTTTTCAAGGCAGTGTTTCTCTGTATAGCCCTGGGTGTCCTGGAATTTACTCTGTAGAGCAGGTTGGCCTGGAACTCAGAAATCTGCCTGCCTCTGCCTCCTAATTGCTGGGATTAAAGGCGTGCCCCACCACTGCCTGACAACAGTCATCAATCTTTTTTGCACAGAACTTCAATAACACAGTCCTTATTTGGTTTCCCAAATAAGGACTTCTACTTGTATGTGTGCTCCTCCTGACTCAGCTGTGATTTTGATACTTCATGGAGATCATGTACTTCAGATTGTAGTTTTGAATCATCAGAGTTTTTTTTTAATTTAATTTTTTTACTTATTCACTTTACATCCTCATCTCCATCTCCGCTGAGCTGGTTGGTGTGCCCCAAACCCCCATATCCCCTCACCCTGGCACTTCAAGTTTCTCCAAGGCTAAGTGCTTCCTTTCTTACTGAAGCCAGATAAGGCAGCCCAGCTAGAAGAATATATCCCACATACAGGAAACAGCTTTTGGGATAGCCCCCATTCCAGTTGTTCAGAACACACATGAAGACCAAGCTGCACATCTTTTACATATGTGCAGGAAGGTCCAGCCTGTGTATGTTTTTTGGTTGGTGGTTCAGATGGGGTACAGAACTAAACAGAGAATTCTCAACAGAGAAATTGCAAATGACTAGGAAGTACTTAAAGAAAGGTTCAAAGTCCTTAGTTATCAAGGAAATGAGAATCAAAACATCTCTGAGGTTCCATCTTACACCCATCAGAATGGCTAAGATCAAATACTCAAGAGATAGCACATGCTAGGAAGGATGTGGAGCAAGGGGAACACACCTCCATTGTTCATTGGAATGCAAACTTGGGCAACCATTTTGGAAATCAATTTGGAGGTTTCTCTGAATACTAGGAGTAGTTCTACCTCAAGACTCAGCTATACCACATCTGGACATATACCCAAAAGATGCTCCAACATCTCACAAAGACACTTGCTTAACTATTTTCACAGCAGCTTTATTTATAATAACCAGAAACTAGAAACAACCTAGGTGTCCCTCAAGTGAAAAATGGATAACAAAAATGTGGTATATCTGTACAATGGAATACTATTCAGCTATTTAAAAAAAGATTTTTAAAAAATCCTGAATTCAGGGGCTTGGAGGAAAGCAGGGTTTTTAAATATCAGAAATACTATTCTTTATGCTGGCATCTGGCACATCTTAAATGATAGAGAATGGAAAATCCTGATTTAATAATAATAATTCCCATTCAAAATTTGATGTAAGATCATGCTATCTTTTGGAAATTCTAGTTAGTAGTCATGAATTTTGTTATCTTTCTTTGTGTCACTAGAATTCTAAGTATTCCTGAAGGTTTCCTTCAATGAATTAATTAGAACTGGGCCTAGCTATTTCATGAGGACTGTCTCAGCCAGAGTGATGTGGGGCAGGTTTGTTGGTAACAGGTGACCACAGGTGATCATTAGCTTCCAAACATCATCCAGTGTATCTGCATTCCTTTGCTTCAGGCCTGCTCCTCGCTCATTGCAGTGAGGCCACAGACATGGGAGTTAGCCCTTATGAGCCTCAGTTCCTCTGTAATGCGGATTAGGGTAGATTTCACTTTTCTCATCACTTATTAGCCATGATTATTGCCCCAGGACCCTTCTCTAGGGGAGACCGGTAGATAGACACATAAGGGAAGAGCTAGGCTTCGGGTGAATGTTAGGGTAAATTAGAGCTGAGATAGTACAGAAACCATCTGTAGGTTGGTGAAATTTCTCTTCTGAAGAGGCTGCAAATGCAAAATTGAATGTTTAATTGATTGATTGAAGTTTTGATACAGCCTATGGTGTAATGAATTATGATTGATTGTACTTAGGAAGTACAAGGAAGTAAGCTGCATCTCTTTCCTGTGCCAAGCAGTGTGTCAGTGTTTGAATGTGACAGTCCCTTTTGTCCTTAGAAAACAAGTGATTTAATGTGACAGTCCCTTTAGTCCTTAGAAAGCAGAGAGGTCAGTAGTAGACAGAGACCCAGATCAGGTAACTCAGACAGGGCTGCAGACCAAGAATGGTGCAGGTCTACCTGCATTTCAGAAGGAGTTTTGACTTTTAAATAACATCATGTAAACACATTCTGAAATAACTAGAAATAGGTTGGGGTTTTTTTCTTTTGTTTTCCCCAAGGGAGAAAAGAAAGAACACATTACTTATATCTTCAGTGCTCACAGTCATTTTTCTTTTTTTCTTTCATTAACACTTCTTTATTAGAGTATTTTAAAAAGCTGGTGATGTTATCTTCATTTTGCAGATGGATAATATGAGATGTTGGGAAGGTAAAAATAAAGGTTTAGAAACATTAGTTTATATTGTTATATAAAATGAGCTAAGTTTTCATATAGTGCATTTAAATCCAGTCTCTGGACAAGCAGGCAAATAATTCAGCCAAAGGTAAAATGTATTAAGATTGAATTGCTATTAGTAGGAATGGAATACAGTGGGTTTATAATTAATTTGTAAATATGCTTTTCAAATTTTTCATTACATTTGTGTGTGTGTGTGTGTGTTCATGTGTGTAGAGATCAAAGGACAACTTGATAGCACTGAGGTTTCTCTTTCCACTATGTGGGTCCTAGAGATCTAACTCAGGTCATTGGGCTTGGTGGCAAGTGCCTTTAGTAAGCCATCTCACTGTCCCATATCTTTTATTAATCAGTATTTTCTTACAAGTTGCAAATGTATGGTTGATGCTATTTAAAAGGCATTTTATCAATTGAAGTTTATAAATAAATTACTTGATAAATACTGTGCTAGTTGCTTTTTTTGTTGCTGGCCAAAATACCTGAAAACAAAAAAGCCAACCCAAGGAAGGAAAGTTTGTCTATACAATGTGTAAGGGTATGGTTCACCATGACAGGGAGGCATAGCAAACAGAGGTTGAGGCAGGGCTGTTTACATTGCATCACAGTCGGGGGGAGGGGGGATGCTACTTTTCTTCCTTTGATTCAGCTTAGAACACCAGTCCATGGAATGGTATAATCCACATTTAAAGCGGGTCTTTCCACCTCAATTAACCTAATTTTTAAAAACCACTCTAAGACATGCCCTGAGATTTGTTTCCATGGTGATTCTAAATCCCATCATGTTGACAATCAAGATTAACCATTACAAATGCATGCCAAGCATCCACAAGTTCCAAAGCTCGTATTAGCTCTGTGGGTGGACTTCTGCCTCAGAAAGCCCAGAGAGGAGCCCCAGACAAGTGTGAACCTACCAGGATGGATGCTAAGAGATTTTGTAACAAACGGAAAGAAAGGAAGGTCTGACTGAGGAACCCGTTTCAGTTGAACGTGATGTCTACAGACAAGGAGTGGACAGTGGGGGAGAGAGGCCAAGCCAGAGATCGAAAGATAACCGTTTGGATTTGTAATTTGAGAAAGTAGCTTAATATAATTTTCATATTGGTTTTTAAATTTTATTTTAACTGGTAGAACCTTAAGAAGATTCAAGAAATGGAAAAGAGTGATGAATCTAGCACAGATCTGGAGGACCTGAAAAATGCGGACTGGGTAAGGAAGTGGATGTGCCTTCTGCTTGATTTAGCTTTAAAAAAATGCTGGTTATTAAGGACTGCAGCATGAATTAGTACATAAATTTGAATACTTGATTCTACAAGTAAATAAATTTTTCATTATAAAAACTTTTCTTTTGACAGAGCTATTTCCAAATATGGAAATATTTGTATTAACATTTATACTTATAAGTACTTTAAATAATACTCATGTACTCAAAATGAAAGCTCTGTGTAGCCTTGGTTGGCCTGAAACTTGCTCTGTAGTTTGACTTCAAGCCCATGTTTAATCCACAGAACTCATATAGTGGAAGGAAAGAACTGACTCCTGGGAGTTGTCTTCAGACCTACTGGCATACAGATGCTCACACACATACACACACATGTGCACAAAATACATAAACCAACATAGTTTTTTTAATTAAAAAAGAAAAATAGGTAGAAAGAGAGAACTAACTTTGTATACAGGGTTGTCTTCTGACTGACATATGCACCACAGGGGAAAGGGGCATATCCACATATACATACATCACACCTGATAATAATAGTAATGACTCTCTTGTCTTTAAAAATAATAATTAAAATAATAATCCAAACTACAGCAGTTACTAACCAGAACTTCACCTCTTCTTCACGACACCACTCAGGTGAATTGTCTAGAAAGGTGAGAGTGGAAGGAGGGAAAGGTGGAGAGACTGGTCATTGTAAAGGCAGCCAGACGACAGCATCCATCCTCAGAAGAGAGTGGGGAAGTGTACTGTTACACATCATAAATAAAAAGTCTGGAGAACTCTTTTAGAAATGTAATCACTTACTTTATACAGAAAAAAAATGTTTTGGTATTGGAAATATGACCTAGAAACTCATACATACTAACCACCTCCTCTATCACTGAGCGACACACTTGAATGTGGAAAATTCCTATGACTTGACTTTGCAATAAATACATTTAGACAGCTATTGAAATCACATTAATTTTGATAAGGTACATTTTAATTAAATACTGTATTGATTGACTTTTCACTGAACTAGACAATGATAGGTGGTAAGACAGGAGAACAAACAGATTAAGGAATAATAAGCACACATTTTAGTATATATTGAAAAATTGTCATTTTGGGAATTTTATATATATAAAAGACAAGATATCAATTCTTCATTATTAGTTATTTCTTTCTGATAAGATGAACTCAGAAAGGCAAAGGTACTGCTGGATGTCAGAAGCTAATGGCAAGTACTTGGATCTGCCAGCTGTAGCTACAGGACAGCTGTAGCTGTGACACTGACCAGGACAGTCTAGAGTGTAAAGCAGTGAACTTAGCTAGCTCGCTCACCATTCTGCAGGGCAGCTGTGGTATCTCTGCTCTGTCCTAGGAACAGAGCCACCAAGCTTTTACTTGATATTTCTCACTGCATGAGGAAGAAGCATAGGAGGACAGCTTGCTGTACTTGTACTGCCCCCCCCCACACACACACACCCTACATGGCCAAATCCCAAGTCAAGGTGTGGAGAATACAGCCTTCAGTTAGCAGAGTCTCACAGTAGTATATATTAGGGACATATCTTTTAATGCAGCCTACTGACTTTTTACCAATCCCATAATATCCTAAAATGTTATGTTTCCTTTACTTGGTGTTTTATAATCCATGCCTTTTCTTGATTCTCTATGACTGTAACCATTCAGAGAAAACTAGCGAATTATTTCTTGATAACTATCCATCCTTGGTTCTTTCAGGCACGATTCTGGGTACAAGTGATGAGGGATTTGCGAAATGGGGTAAAACTTAAGAAAGTCCAACAGCGGCAGTACAACCCGTTGCCCATTGAATACCAGCTCACCCCTTATGAGATGCTCATGGATGACATACGGTGCAAAAGATACACCTTAAGAAAAGTAATGGTAAGCACTCACACGGTTGCCTGTGCCTTATTTGTTAAAAATGGGCTAGTCAAGTATTAATTATTCTTATAAAATACTTGATCACTATAGAAACTTGGAAAATACTTTTAAGCTCAAAGAAGGAAAGTTAGGAACATGTGATTTCATAACCAAGAAAAATTTTGTTATCATGTTGCTTTTCCATTTGCCTTTATATTCATTTAGAACCCCACCCTCCCACCCCACCCCCATTTTCTGGTGAGTTTTATTGCTCTTGTTTTGAGACAGGGTCTTGTTGTGTTATACTGACTAGCCTGGAACCCACTATGTAGACCAAAGAGCCTTAAGGGCAGTTCACATGCCTCTCCCTTTGCCTCCTGAGTGCCAGCAATTCAAGCATGTGCCACTGCCTAGCTTAATCAATCCTCAGTCTTGTTTCTGTACTTTATTAGACAAAATGGGCTGATTTCAGTGTATAACTTGTTAAGCTTAGGTTCATGTTGTATCTTCTGTGTCATTAGTTCAACATTACTACTTCTAAATGATTACATATTTTCTAGCTTATGGCTATATCACAGGTCATTAAAGTAATTGTGTCAATATCAGCTATAAGCAGGCCATTTTATGTATCCTATTCTACACACCTTTATTAGTAGCTATACAGTGAAGTCCTTAAACAAAGATCTAAGGAAGGGAACTTCTAGCTCATTGGCAAATCCTGGAAGCTCTGACCTGAAAATGTCTCCTGTGTAAACAATTTGTTCTCAGTCCCATTTCCTGTCCTAGTCACCTCACATCTCACTGAGACTGTCACAGGGCCTCACTATCCTCCTGTTTGCTAGGGCTATGAGTCTGTAATAGTACATCTCTAAATTTTTAGTCTTTTCCCCCAATATAGGTCTGTCCTGAAGAAATCACATACACTTAAGAAAAATATGTATTCTAAAGCTGCCAGGTATAGTGACATACATTTGTGATTCCCGGTACTCAGGACATGGAGGTGAAAGGATCCTGAGTTCAAGGCCACATAGATTACATAACAAGAATATCACAGGAAAAAGGAAGAGGGAGGGAGACAGAGGCAGAAAGAGAGGAATATCTCTTTATTAGGTGGAGAATTCTAGTTAATTTATGAAAATTTTCAAATCCCTCTTTTTGTTTTTTGGTTGATCTTCTGTTTTGTTTAATACACTATTGTAAATGAAATACTGAAGTATCCAACTATTGTGGAATTGTTCATTTCACTTTCATTGTTTGCTCATATATTTTGGACTGGAGTTTGGTTCATATATACTTACAGTTGTTACATTTTCAATATCTAGTGTCTGTTTTGTCTTTTGTGGTAGCTGTTTGCCAGACATGTTTGATAGGCTGTAGTATTGCTGGCCTAGCTCTTTTCTTCATCGCTTCCTGTTTACATGTCTTCTCCATCCTTCGCTCTTAAGCTCATTCATGTTACAATTTCTTTTTAAAGATTTATTTATTTTATGCATTTGAATGCTTTACCTACATGTATGTACATGCACTCTGTGTTTGCCTGGTGTCCAAGGGCCCAGAAGGTACCAGATCCCCTGGAACTGGAGTTACAAATAGTTGTGAGCAACTACTCAGGTGTTGGGAATGGAACCTAGGTCCCCTGCAGCCAGTGCTCTCCCTGAGTCATCTCTCCAGCCCCTTTTTAATTTTTTGTTTTATTTTAAAGGTAATTCACTCACTATAAGCATTATAAAATATGTATAAAATAAAATGCAGTTCTACCATTTTGAAATGTATTTACTTCTTGATATTTTATATACTATTATATATAATATGATTAAATTATATATTCTTGTAATGCCATATAAACTTTCCCTTCTGTCAAATATGTTATAAATTTGTTTCTATATCATAAAATATATTTATATCATTTTAAAAGATTCTATGTACATCAGTATTTTTCCTGCATCTGTGTATGTTGTGTGCATATCTGGTACCCATAGATATCAGATGCCGGCATTGGGGCCCCTGGAACTGGAGTTATAAATGGTTGTGAGCTCCCATGTGGGTGCTAGGAACCAAACCCAGGTCCTCTGCAAGAGCAGCAAGTGCTCTTAAACAATGGGCCATCTCTCCAGCCTTTTTTTTTTAAATTATTTTCTTCATTGTTGTTTGGAGACAGAGTTACCTTGCCTGGCTTTGAACTCTGAATGTAACTAAGGATGCCCTTGAACTCCGGATCCTCCTAGCTATCCCTCTTGAGTCCTAGAATTATAAACATGCCAGCATTCCTAGCTGATTTAAAATTTGAAAATAATTTGGTTTGAGTACATAATGCATTTCATCATTCTAAAGAACAAATTATGATTTGCCTTTGAAAAGTTGCCCTTTAATAAGCTTGTTTCTTAGAGACAACCAACGTTGTTTCTTTGTATTGTTTTCTGGTGATATTTTGTGTGTGCCTGCTTTCCTGTTAATTATGTGCACATCTCTGACACATTACAGGCCCTGCTGTGTCTGTATCTGCTGATTACACTGTGAAACAGCATGCACAGAGCTTTCTACAGTGTAGTCTACATCTCATTCATTTTAAGTTAGCATGCCATCTTACTGTGTACTGTCATACGGACACAGTGCTGTCCTTTGCTCCTTCCCTCCTCCATGCCCATCTTCTCCAACAGCCCCACTTCTGCTCTTAATCTACACCAGTTCATGTAGCCAAGGCAGTCTAGAATTTTTTAAAGACTTATTTTTATTACATCTTAATTATGTATAGATATGTGTGTCTGTGTGTAGGTAATCGTACAAGAGTGCAGGTGTTCATGGAGGCCAATGGGATCGAATCCCCTGAAACTGGAGTTATGGACATGTTGAGGGACACAGAGGCCCTTATAATCACAGAAAGGCATTAAGGAAAATCAGGAATGTTAAACTCACAGGGGCCTCTTCTCAGTGGAGGAGATAAAAATACCTGCTTTCCCATCCAGAAGGCTGCAAGTGGATTTTGTTAGCAACCTGGTGACCTTTTTGCCATCTGTGCAGGCAGACCTCACCCATCTTTTTGCTATAGAGACAGACCTCACCCAAATTCTCCAGAATGGTTATTCCAGACTCTTTCCTCCCTAAACTGTTATTCATCCTTAGAGGAGATGTCACATGTACTTTATGACCTGCTGACGTCTATGCTATCGGTCAGAGACCACACTAGATTCTAGGCCTTTTAGCTATAGAACACACCCTCATGGTCCCATGTATTTTGTAAAGGAGTTTCTATGTAGTCACTCCTTAAACTTTATTGTATGCCTGGAACTGGACTGATTGTTTTCTAGAAACCATGTAGAGTGTCTTGAATATGCTGACAGTGAACTGCCTGGCATTAGATTCCCCAAAGTCTGATCCAGTTGACATAGTTTGCACTGGGTTTTTGTTCTTATCGCTTCTCAGATCGCAGCACGCATTGACACCTGTCAGGACCCCCACATAGACAGTTGTAAATTACCCAGTGTGGGTGTTGGAAACTGGACTCAGGTTCTCTGGAAGAGCAGCAAGTGCTCTTAACTACAATCCTACCCTAGCCCATGGTATACAATTATTAATAGCCCAGAGTAATCTATAACGGGCAAACCATAGTTGAGCTAATCTATTGTTTACTGTTTTTAATCTTTCTTTTTTTTTAAAGATTTATTTATTTATTTTATTTATGAGTACACTGTAGCTGTCTTCAGACACACCAGAAGAGGGTATCCAATCTCATTACGGATGGTTGTGAGCCACCATGTGGTTTCTGGGATTTGAACTCAGGACCTCTGGAAGAGCAGTCAGTGCTCTTAACCACTGAGCCATCTCTCCAAGCCCGTTTTTAATCTTTCTTAATATAAGTTGTAGCCACACAGTTACTGGCTCAGTGGATATACATGTTTCTAAGGCAGCGGTTCTCAGCCTACTACTCTTTAATACAGTTCCTCATGTCATGGTGACCCCCAACCATAAAATTATTTTTGTTGCCACCTCATAACTATAATTTTGCTACTATTATGAATCATATATAAATATGAGATATACAGGATTTCTGATATTCTATTTCTAAAGGAGTCTTGATCCATAGGTGGAGAAGGTCTGCTCTAAAAACTAATAAATATTGCCAGATTGTCTAATGTACTTGTAAGCCTCTTTGTGATTTGAAAGCCAGATAAACATATATGAAGTCATTCTGAATTCTAAGATCATAGCTTTACATAGTTCTAAAGAAGCTGTTTTCTTTACATGAGCTATGGCCTCAGGTCAGACCATAAGGGTTTTTAGCCCTCTTTATGTTTGGCGTTAGCAGAAGTGTACATCCCAGCTTTGAGCAGCTTACTGAAGTGCAGCATCAGTGAACCATGACTTCATTTCCAAAGAGCTGCTAAAAGGGAAGGCTATGAGGGATGAGAACTGGGTGGATGACAATAAAACAGCTTACTTTTATCTGTTTTACTTCAAATTCAGCTGCCTTGAAATGTTTTCTTAAGAAACTAGACAGAGTACAGGGTAGTTTTAAAATACTTCAAAGAAATCACTTTTCGTATGCTACAAGATTTTTGTTTGTGAACCATTGTGCCCTTAAAATATGATCAGTTTCCTGTAATTGATCCTATTTTCTTTGAATTGACAATTTGTCCATAAGAAATGGAATCATTTCTTATTTCAGTTGGGACTGCTTTTTTGTTTTGACAAGGGTTCTATGACCTGAGAATGCATCTGCTGGCCCATTAGCAGTGCTTGCTACACACTGGAGCTTCCTTTGTATCCACTCACAGGGTCCTCAGCAGGAGCGTCAGTGCACAGTGGGGTGCAGACCCAGCTTGTAGCTCTTGGACACTGAAGATAAAGTCAGATGTGTTAGTGCATGCACGTGGGAGTTGGAAACAGAAGGATTAAGAGCTTGAGGCATAGCAGCTTGAGGTCAGCCTAGGCTACGTAAGACCCTGACTGAAAAGCCAGAAACACCAGGAATGAATCTCATGTTGGAATTTGCAAGCTGATTTCATTTTTTCCATTTTTTCTTGGTCTTTTTGTGATGGAAAAGTATTAAAGACATATAAAAATTATTTAGAAGAATGTATTACTTTTATTTAAAAGTAGACATCTAATTCTATATCAACAGGTTTTTAAAAATGCTGTGTACTGGGAAATCCACAAGTAATGTCATACCATAGCAGAGCTAAGTCACACAGTCCCTGCTCCCCCCAACCCCCACTTTTGGGTTGATTTGTTTTGTTTTGTTTTGTTTTTTGAGACAGGGTTTTTCCATTTGTATTCCTATGTATTCCTAGTTGTCCTGGAACTTGCTTTGTAGGCCAGGCTGGGCTCAAACTCACAGAGATTCGCTATCTCTATATCCTGAGAGCTGGGATTAAAGGAAAGTGCCACTACTACCTGGCTCACAGCTCCCCTTCTTAAACTCACATGCTGGGCTGGGCTCTATAATGATTGTTATTGATGCTTGCTATGGAACCTGGATATAGGGCACAGGGCAGAAAGTGACGCTGTTAGATAGTTACCAGTGCAGTTGTCACGGGAAGGATCAGGCCTGAGGTGGCAGTTCAGCCTGTTTTGTTTAAATAAGACTGGGAAACAAAGCCACGTATGATAGAGCACACCTGTGACCCCAGCACTTAGGATGTAAAAACAAAAAGATTGGAAGTTCACTGCATATCAAGTTCAAAACCAGCCTGGAGTACATTAGACCTTATCTCAAAAACCTACCCCTTAAAAAAGACAGCAAAACATTTGGTAAAGTGATCACAGCTGTGCCATCAGGAAAGCAGAATCTCTGTTATTAAATGTACAACGATGACTCCTCTAGTCACATGATCTGATTTGTTTTGGTTTTGTCTCCTTTTAGGTAAATGGTGACATTCCCCCTCGGTTAAGAAAGAGCGCTCATGAGATCATCCTTGACTTCATCAGATCAAGGCCCCCTTTAAATCCAGTATGTAATTTAACACTCTTGCTCCAGGGAGGGCGCTGTAGCACTCCACCAAACTTTCCCTTGAGAGTATGAAGCTCTCCTGTAAATTACAAACTAAAGCACAGAGACATACCTTCAGTTTTTTAATATAATCATTTGATATGTCTCCACTCAAAACTCTTCTTGTTGTCTGACCTCCAATAGTGCAAGCACACAAAGTAAATTGTACACACATACGTATGTATGTATGTATGTATATATGTATGTATATATGTATGTATGTATGTATGTCTTGATACTGATTTGAATAGTCTTTTATTAGGCAACATTACAGTCAGTGACATATAGTTTATAATTCTACATTGTATGAATGACTTTATTAAATAAAGAATAATCAAGTCTCTAACCATTGTACTCCCTTTTCAAGGCTTCAGCCAGAAAACTGAAACCCACCCCACCAAGGCCACGGAGCCTCCATGAAAGAATATTAGAAGAAATTAAAGCAGAAAGAAAGCTGCGGCCTGTCTCACCAGAAGAAATTAGACGGAGCAGACTAGGTGAGTCTCCACTTTGTATACTCATGAATCACCGCTAGGAAAATTGTTTGTACTTATACACATGAAAGTTACTTCGCAGACTTCTCAGTCCTTTCTCTAGACCCCTCCTCTGTTTTCCTGTCTCTTTCCTTCCCCTCTCCTTTCCCCCTAGCTACTGCTTGCATGCATATACCCTCACATTTGTTTACATTTGAAATGTATGTGCCATGACAGGTTTTTCCTTCTCTGATGTTGAACTAGATAAGAGCATTGTGACATAGTGGCAAGAGTGAGGTTTAAGGATGGCACTTGTGGTTTGAGTAGGAATGACCACTTAGACTCATGTGTGGATGCTGAGCCATAGGGAGTGGCATTGCTGGAGGAAGTATCTCACAGTGGGGGCAGGCTTTGAGGTCTCCTGTGCTCAAGCTCTACCCAGTGTGGCTCCCACTCTCCTACTGCTATCTGCAGATCAAGTTGTGGGACTCTCAGCTCCTTCTCCAGCACCATGTTTGCCTGCCTAACTCAATGCTTTTCATCCTGACAATGATGGTTTACCTCTGAAACTGTAAGCTAGTTTCAGCTAAATGTTTTCCTTTATAAGAGTTGCCAGGGTCATGTGTCTCTTTACAGCAATAAAACTAATATAACACTCTTTCCCTTTCTAAACACAACTGCTTTTGTCATCAGAAAGGAGTATAAAAGATCTTACTTCTATTATATTTTTTTCTATAAGAACTAAATAAGATCTTGGTAAAAAGAGGAAAGAAAAACCTTATAAACAAACATGTGTACAATGCTAGATGATAGATACATAGTATTACTTCATTTCTTTCAGAATCCTTCTAATTGTGCCTGTGTGGTGTGTGTGTGTGTGTGTGTGTGTCTGTCTGTCTGTCTGTCTGCCTGTGTGTGTGTGGGGGGGGGTGTACTTCTTTGTATGCACAGACACAGGCCAGAGGTCAACCTAAGGGAATGTTCTGCTATTGTCTCCCATATGTTTTGAGACAAAAACTTTCACTGCACTGTTGCAGGTAAGCTAGCTGGCCCAGTAAGCCCCTGGAATCCATTTGTCTCCACCCCTCCCAGCACAGCTTTTACAGGAGTGCTGGGGATCCAGACTCAGGGCCTCAAGCCCGTGCAGCCAGCCCTTTACCCACTGAACTCTATGTGGAAGGACTTTCCATAGTGGCCATACCAGTTTGTGTCCTCTCCAGCAGCAGCAGCAGATGGCCTAGTTGTACATCCTTGCTCCACCACTGGGGGCTTCGAGGGCCTTGTTTATTTGACAGTAACCGTCCTGCCATGTCTAAGGTGATTTCCCGTTGTAGTTTGGGTTTTCATTTCCCTAGTATTTGAGGATTGATGTTTGAGCATTCTTCATGTAGTTGTGAACGACTTCTGTGTCACCTTTGCATTGCCTGTTTAGGTTCTTTGCTTGGTTTTAAGTCAAGGCCATCAGTTATTATTTTATTATTGAGTTATTACTTGTTAACATATTTTCACTATCAACCCTGTGAGTTGTGTGAGGAGAAAGCTCCTGTCCCCCATGAAGTAAGCTGCCTCTCAACTGTAAGGGTCCTGCAGCAGCAGGAATATCAGCAGCTGGAAGCAAATGAGGACTAGAAGTCCTCAACCTCTAGTGCAGACCTCGCTGCATGACCTAATGTCTGTCAGTCTGTCCCTGCCCACTGCAGGCTTTACAGCCTCCCAGAACATGACCCCAAAGGGGACATTCAAACCACAGCACCATAAGAATTTCAAGACTGGCTTGCTGTTTCTGGGACAACTACTATTAAGATTCCCATGGAATAGGCAGGAGGAGGCTGGAGGGATGACTTAGCAGGTGGGAGCACTGGCTAGTCCTCCAGAAGACATGGGTCCAATCCTACTACACTCACATGGCAGCTTACAACTGTCTCTAACTCCAATTCCAGAGGATCTGCCACCAGCCTCCTATCCCATGCTTCTGGGACTTGAGTGCCCATATACGTATGTAAGTGATGTATACACTTTCATGCAAGCAAAATACTCATACAATATACAATTAAATAAATCTTTAAATTTTTTTCTTTAAAAAGAAGATTCTCTAGGGGCCTAGGAATATAGCTCCATGGTAGAATATTTGCTTATCATGAATAAGGCCTTAGTTTAATCCTTAGGCATGGTGGCACACGCCTTTAATGCTAACACTCAAGAGGCAGAGGCAGATGAATTTTTGGGAGTTTGAGGCCAACCTGGTCTACATGGTGAGACCTTGTCTCAAAAAAAAAAAAAAAAAGAAAAGAGAAAGGGTTTTCATGGGAACACACATCTATAATCCCAGCACTTGTGTGGATGGCAAAAGGATCATTCATTAAGCCAGCCTGGGCTGTATATGCTGTGTAGCCTTAAAGAGAGGGAGGAGGAAGAAGAGGATAGACACAGGGAAAGAAAAGAAACACTGATTTTTTTTCTTTTTACTGGGATTGAGTTGAATCTGTAGGTGACTTGGATATATTGATTTTGTTTTGTTTTGCTTTGTTTTTGAGACAGGGTTGCCATGTAGCCCTATCTGGCCTGGAACTCAGAGAAATGCCCCTGCCTCTGCCTCCCAAGTGCAGGGATTAAAGACATGTGCTACTCTGCCCAGACGGTATATGGCTACCTTAACAGTATTAATTCTTCCAGTATAAGAGCACAAACCACCTTTGCATTTATGTCTTATAGTTTTCCACATCACTAATATTCCTGACTAGCCTAATATTTTTAGTGATAAAAAGAATGGGCTTGTTTTCTTGTGTTACTTTTTATGTAGGTTAAATTAACACACAATACATGTGTCTTATGCTGATTTTCTATCAAGAAACTTGACTGAATTTAGTAGCACTTTAAAAGAGATTTTTATTACTATTTTCCTTTATGTGTATTGGTGTTTTGTCTGTATGTAAATTCGTGTACCATATGCATGGCTGGTACCTGTGGAGTTAAAGATACTTGTGAGTTGTCATGTGGGTCCTGAGATCAAACCCACATTCTCTAGAAGAGCACCCAGCTGAGCCATCTCTCCAGCCCTGCTTTAACAGTTTCATTTTAGTTTGGTTTTAATGGCACCTGTAGGATTCTCTTTATAAGACTGTATCTATAAACTGGGATAATTTTATTTTTCCTTCCCAACTTGGATATCAGTTCAGCCATATTCTCATTTTATCTGTATTGTTTTTCTTGCCTAATTGCTTTAATTAGGAGTCCTAGTATTATGATGAACACAAGAAAGTCCATGTTTGCTTTATTTCTGACGTCAGAGGAAAACCTTTCAAGTTTTCACTGTTAGGGGTAGTGTAATGCAGTCTTTCTTATGTAGACCTTATTCTGGCAAAGTAATTTCTTTGTATTCCCAGCTTGCTGAGTTTTCAGCCTGAGAGGGTTGTTTTGTGAAATGCTTTTTCTGCAGTTTTTGAGATGGCTATATGTTTTTTGAATCCTCTAATCTGTTAAATGTGTATCACATTAATTGCTTCTAGTCTGCTTTTTCTCTTGCTTTAGTAAATAAGTACTTTGACCAAAAGTACTTACAGTTTAGAGGAGGAAAAGATTTATTGCATCTTACCCTTCCAGGTCATAGTCCATCAATGAGGGTCTGTCAGGACTGGCACTCAAGCAGGAACGGAAGCAGAAGCCATGGAAGAAGGCTGCTTACTGTGGGTTGCTCACTAGCTCCTGCTCAGCTAGTATGCTCTTTTGTTTTTATTTTTTTATTTTAAGATTTATTAATTTTTATACATGTGAGTACACGGTTGCTGCCTTAAGACACACCAAAAGAGGGCATCAGATTCCATTACAGATGGTTGTGAGCCACCATGTGGTTGCTGGGAATTGAACTCTGGCAGAGCAGCCAGTGCTCTTAACTGCTGAGCCATCTCTCCAGCCCTCAGCTAGTATTCTTATACAGCAGAGGCCCACCTGCACAGAGATGAGCCTTCCCACATCAATCATCATTTAAGACAAATCTCTGACAGACCAGTCTGACTGAGACAATTCTTCAATTGAGTTCTCTTTTCCCAAAGGAATTTAGGTTTTGTCAAGGTAAAAAAAAAAAAAAACAAAAATAAAACAAAACAAAACAAAAAAAAACAACAACTAACTAGGATACCAGGATACCAGGATACCATCCTTTATCATCCTTGTGTCCCAGAAATAAATCTCAGTTAGTCATGGTGTATGACCTTTTAAGGTTTTGTTTTCTTTCTTTGTGTTTTAACTTCAGTGTTTCTTCTCCTTCTGTGTTTTAGAACAGTTTGGAAAAGATTGGAATTAACTCATCTTTCACAGTTTGGTAGAGTCATAGGTGAAGCAATCTAGTTTGGGACTTTTCTTCTTGGGAGATTTTCTGTTTGTTTTGTGTTTTGAGAGAGTGTCTCATAGGTCAGGTGCTTCTTAGACTTGCTCTGTAGCTAAAGATTGATTGATTCAGGTGCTAACATCACAGGCCTGTGTCCCCACTCTGATACTTCTGTTTGTTTTTCTGAGACAGGATCACAGATCTGACAGGCCTCAGACTCACTATATAGACCATACTGGGTCCAGACTTGGAGTGTTCCTCCTAAGTGCTGAAATCTCAGGTTGGGAGCTTGTGGACTACTGATTCATTCAGTCTCTCATGGCAAGACTTCTCATACATATTTCTTTATTTCACCTTTCAAGATTTTATTTAAAGGCTAACCCTGCTTTAGAAAAGTTGAAGGATAGATTTATGTTGAGTTTGCTGTATTTAACCCTGAGCACTGATTATTCAGACACTGGTGAGGTGCCTCAGCTGGTTAAGGCACTTGCCACCAAACCTGATGATCCAAGCTTGATCTCCAGTAGGACCCACTTGGCAGAAGGAGGACTCTTTAGGTTGTCCTGAGACACACACACATGTAAAATAAATTTTTAAGGAAAGTGATTACTTTGGTTTTCTTGCTTCTAGAATTCTGAGTTTAAACTAGTCTTAAGCCTCAAATGGAAAGTAAGACATTTTGCTTCCCCACCTCTACCCCATTGTGTTGGGTTTTACTATAGACTTGTATTTTAGTGTATTTAATTAGGATAGGATTGGTAAGATTAACTTGAAAAAACAAATTTCTCTGAATATTTTTATACTTCCTCCTTGTAATTGCAAGTAGGAACAATGAGGATATTGGGGATGTCTTAATGCCCACAGAGAATATTACCCATAATTTCAACATCTGTGTAATGCACTGTGAACTTGTGCATTACAAAAAAACAATGAGGGCTAAGGAATGGCTTGGTCAGGAGGGCTTGCGTTCAATCCTAGAAGCCATGCACAAATGCCCAGCAAGGTGGTTCATGCTCAGAATCCCTGCACTGAGAGAGATGCAGGAGGAAGAGGATCCCTGAGGCTCTGTGGCCACCCCATCTAGCCTACTTGGTAAACTCCAGGCCATTGAAAGACATGACTTAAAGGAGGTAGACAGTCTTCCTAGTGTTGACACCCAAGCTTGTCCTTCAGCTTCTATACACACTTCCATGCATAAAAAATAAACTTAAAAAAGTGTAAATAGGTGGTGATGATGCACCCTTAACCCCAGCAATCAGGAGGCAAATGCAAGGAGATCTTTGAGTTCTAGGCTAGCCTGGCTTACAGAGTAAGTTCCAGAAAAGCCAAGGCTACACAGAGAAAGAAAGTGCAAAAACCAACCAACCAAAAAAATAATGACCAAAAACCATTCTTTTGGTTTAACATTGGATATGGCCTGAACATTTTTTTTATCATTAAACATAAATCAAACATGATTTATTTGGACATGATCTCTTAACAATGCCTAAATGATGTGTTTACTTACTCCCTTACTGCTATATGAACCATTTCTATGTTTTTTTCCTAGCAAATCTGAAATTATTATTGTACCTTAATATCTATTCATGTCACTGATACTTTTCTGTTCTAAACTTAGTTATGGTGATCCTTCACTGTGGTCCTTTTGGTATATGAAGCTGAAAAACGAGAGCCTCAATTAGGGAATGTCACTCAGACCCCAAGCAAACAAACAACAAGAGAAGCCAGGAGTGCAGCTCAGTTCATGGCATACTATCCATCCTGCATAAAGCCCCCTGTTCGGTTAGCTTAACAAATAGAAGAAAGGAAAGGAGAAAAATGAACTGCACCTCCTAAGAAAGGATAGCATTTCTATTGTGTGTGGTGGTCAGCTTATTCAAAAGTTATGTTCATATACCAGGGAAGAGCTCAGTAAAAGATATTAGCAAACTTGATTAAAGAGTGGTTTGAGCCTGGCGGTGGTGGCGCACGCCTTTAGTCTCAGCACTTGGGAGGCAGAGGCAGGCGGATTTCTGAGTTTGAGACCAGCCTGGTCTTCAGAGTGAGTTCCAGGACAGCCAGGACTACACAGAGAAACCCTGTCTCGAAAAACCAGAAAAAAAAAAAAAGAGTGGTTTGAGATGTATATTATTTTATTTGCTATACTTAGTAAGGGAAATCTGGAATATATTTGAATTTAGTACTAAGTATTTTATTTTTTTTGGATGACAAGTGGAAAATTATTCTCAGCAACACAAAGTCTCTACTTTCCTGAAACATCTAAACATCTAACTTGCACACTGGGGTGGGTGGAAATGTTTAAACTTAGCTCCTGCCCATTAAGCATTATTTACAACATACCTATTATGTCACGAACATAACTTTTGAATGAAACAGCACTGCATACAGGAGTGCCATCACTTCTGGGGAGACTGGGGTTTCTTCTCTGTATCTTGTTTTCATTTTCAGTGTATTTAAAGTGTTACTTTTTATTGTTATTCTGTCCTTGTGGTAAAGCTGGAATTAAGATTCTTGTAGTTGTTTTACATGTCAGCCAGCGAGAGCCCTGGCCCTCCCTTCCCTGTCTGCCTTTGGATCCCTAATGGCTGAATTACTTTCTCTCTATTGTTTGTTTTCTTTTTTGCAGCAGTGCGGCCACTTAGCATGTCTCACAGTTTTGACTTGTCAGGTAAAAAAAAAAAAAAAAAAGCACTTTCATACCTGACGTGGTTGTGTGGTTTCTGTGAATCACATTCATTTGTCTGCTTGTTTAAACATGTCAGAAAGGAAAATTGAAAAGCTTTCTTCTAAGCTGTGGTCAGCTTAAAATAAAATACCCTACCTATTTCTAAACAGTACATGTAATTAAAACCACAGAGAGTGTGGAGCCTCCCAGCCTCCCAGAAGGCTGTGGATGTGGTCGCCCAGTATATGTCAGCCCTCACTGGGTCAGACTTTTCCTGTAAGGGATCAGCAAAAAACTGTAAAGAAACAGTTTTAAAGTGCTCCATTCTCTGAAACACTGAAATGAGAACCTTGGTGGGCAGAAACTGCTTCTACACTGCTCTGCTTAGTGGATAGAGCCTGCTACTCATGCTTTCTGCTAATATGCACAGATCACCATCAGTACCTTCTGCCTGAGCCCTAAGTTTACAGTGTGCTTAACAATTTCTGTTTAGTGGGCCAGGGTGATGATTAAATGAATACCTGAAAATAGCTATGTTTGATTATAAAACTAGCTTCTTTTTTAAATAAAAATCTAAATATATTTATGAGCAAATTTTCATATTTTTCTTAATTCTTATAAGATTTTGCAAATTCAGTTTTTTAATTTCCAAGTCACTGTTTCAGATTAAAATGAGGTTAAGATGTATTCTTTTAGAATGTTCTTTGAAATGTTATAGACCACCTCTTAAGTTACAAAGAGTTGTTGATGTACAAATTCATCCTTAATAAGCCAGCAAGTTGTGGTATCTTTTTCTACTACATTATTATTGACTATTTACTGTCTTGTAACCACATGCTAGTCTCCATACATTTTTTAGTTTGATGTTTATTTTTGTAGCTCTCAGGCATGACTAATATTTTGGTCTTAAAACGGTTTTTTGACTGACCACCAAAGAGCCTTTTCTATTTTCTTTATCCATTTGGCTAATTTTATTTATTTTATGAATCATTTGTGTAGTGAATCTGTAAAAACTTTAGGCTGGAAAATAAAACCAACATTTGGACCATGTGTGTTATGATCAATCTCTAAAAGCTGGCTGCATCCATGTCATATCCTGTCACTCTGGATATTTACTGGCCATGCTTGCATTGATTGTATAAGGAGTAGGATGCCTGAACACGTGGTCACGGACGCGCTGGCATAGCTGGGCATGCTGGCATAGCCGAGCAGCATAGTTGTGTTGTCAACGTTTCTTGTTTGCTGTCATCTCTCTGTGCCTTGGTGGTGTGCTGTGTGACTGCCCAGTGCTCACTGCTGACCTCTTGTGCTGCTTGGTTTTTCATCGCTGCCTTCACTAGTCTTTAAACCATCCCAGACCGTAAGTGGGGAAAAGTAATCCATTCTTCTCACTCTGAAGACTAAAGTACATCCTCTTAGTAGGGAAATGAACTAAGGAGTAAACAGCCTAAACATGTAGCCTAGCTAATGACTGAACTTCAGTGCAGAGTGAGACATAAGGAAGTGTATTTTGCTGGTCAAGTGAATCTTAGAAATATTTCTTAGTGAAAATCCCAATAAGCCATTCAACATCAATTGAGGTAAGTCTGATTTATTTTTCTTATACAAATGTTAAATATATAATCCATGTTCCAATCACATTTCCTCCAACTAAATAAAGGAGCAGACAGAATTATTCAAGTATTTAATATCTTGAACATGCTTTTTAAACTCTGAATCTAAGACATGATAATCTCTTTTTAAAAAATCTCTATTTTACATCTTAACATGTGCTCTACATATAGTTAACATTTTTCCCTAAAGAAATACTGTCTTTAAGAGTTTGACTCACCTCACTTAATATATTGAATCATATATATTATTTCAATAGTAGATACAAATAAACTCCTTAAAATATGTTATGCCAAGCCTTAGAGGAAATGAGACAATACAGTGTCTAGTGTTGGAGTCACCAAAAGCCTCCTGGCAGGACCTTTTACTAGTCAAGTTATCCTCAAAGCTTCACTTAGTTCAGCCATCTCAGTCAGTGAACCACGTGACAGCTGTTGGTCTCATAGCAACCGTGGAGCTGTTTAGAAAGCTTCTGTTTCTGCATCAAAATGAAATGAGCCAGGACAGCCTTTGTCATTTAGTGGATTTCCCTAGACTTCAGTTTATATGTCATTTTGCCAACTTCCTCCCCAACTCCCCAATTGTGTGTGTGTGTGTGTGTGTGTGTGTGTAACTAATGTGAACTAAACTCCCAGAGTGTTGCACACTGTGGGAAAGTGATACAGCACCTAAGTTACTTCCCTTGCTCCTTTCTATTTTTTAAGTGTATTTTGTTTGTTGAGACAGGGTCTCATGTAGCTCAGGTTAGCTCAGGCTGGCTCAGGCTGGCTATTTAGCCAGGAATGACTTCTAACCTCCTTCCACTTCCTGAGCATTGAGAATACAGAGATACTACCATGCCTGGTTTAATGTGGTGCTGAGGACTGAACCTGAAACCTGGATATACAAAACAAGCACTTGACCAGTGGAGTCCATTTTATTTTGAAGCAGAGTTGCTCAGGCTTGTTTTGAGTTCACTTTGTATCTCAAGCAGAGTTTGATCTCTGAACTTATTGACCCTCTTGCCTTATCCTCTCAGGTGCTAGAATTACAGGCATTCACCACCACACCAGGCTTTGGATTTTGCCAGTTATATAAGTCCGGATTCTCTAGAGACACAGAACTCATAGAATGAGTTATTATATAATATGTATTATATGTATATAGCATATACATATATATTTAATCAGTATCTTGACTTATAAGATGTGTTCCAACAGTGACTATCTCCTGACAAAAAGTCCAAAAATCCAGTGTTGTTTGGTTCAAGATGCTGGATGTCTCAGACAGTTGTCAGTATACCTGGGAGGGAATGAACTTGCCAGAGAGAGGCCAGACAGGCAAAGAACAAGCACTTCCTTCTTCTGTGGTCCTTATATAGACTGCCACCAGAAAGTGTGGCCCAGTTAAGGTAGGTCTTCCAGATTCAAATGATTTAATTAAAAATCTCTCACAGTGGATCCAGCCTTTTGGGTTTAGTTAAATCTAGATATACTCAAGTTAATAACCAAGAATAGCCGGGCGGTGGTGGCGCACGCCTTTAATCCCAGCACTCGGGAGGCAGAGGCAGGCGGATTTCTGAGATCGAGGCCAGCCTGGTCTACAGAGTGAGTTCCAGGACAGCCCGGGCTATACAGAGAAACCCTGTCTCGAAAAACCAAAAAAAAAAAAAAAACCAAGAATAGCCATCACACCAACACTACTTACGAATTTTGAATCTAAACAGTATTAAATACTATTGACACAACTTTAAAAAAATTTTTTTTGGTTTTATTTTTCGAGGCAGGGTTTCTCTGTGTAACAGCCCTGATGGCTTTAGACTCTATTTGTAGACCAGACTGGCCTCGAACTCACAGAGATCTGCCTGCCTCTGCCTCCCATGTGCTGGGATTAAAGATGTTTGTTACCATGTCCGGCTCTTACAATTTAACATTTTTAATCTACCCTGGCTCTGGAGAGATGACTCAGTGATTGAGGGGGACTAATGGCTAGTCTTCCAGAGGATGGGTGTGGCAGCTCACAGCCATCTGTCATTTCTGATCCTGGGGATTAACACCCACTTCTGGTCTCTACAGGTACATACCTGATGCACTTACATATGTTTAGACAAAAACACTCATACACATAAAATAAAAATAGTTAAATCTTTTTTTAAAAATTTAATCCTTAACTTCTAAATTTCCTTAATTAATAACACCCACAAATGTGGGTCTGATATCATAGTTTTTTACAAGATAGTAAATGAATATATGGCCAGTAAAGTCTCTTTGCCTTGACAGTATGAGCCCAGTCTTGGACACTAGGATTGTTAAATCTCTGTCTGCGAGGTGGGCTATCTCACTAACTTTTGCTGCTGGAACATAGGTAACCAAGAGTGGACACCAAATGCAATTTGTTGTTTATATGTTTCTTTCTTTCCTTTTCTTTCTTTCTTTCTTTCTTTCTTTCTTTCTTTCTTTCTTTCTTTCTTTCTTTCTTTCTTTCTTTTGAGACAGGGCCTTACTATGTAGCCCTGGGTGTTCTGGAGTGTAGACCAGGCTGTCCTTAAACTCACAGAGATCTTCCTGCCTCTGCCTCTGCCCATGAGTGCTGGGACTAAAGGCATGTACCACCCTACCTGGCTCAATAGTCACTTTAGACAATTGACAACAAAAGTAATTTTTGTAGGAGGTACCTTTTTCTTTTTTGTTCTTATTGGTTGTTTTGTTTTAAAATCAAGTCTTACTCCCTTGCCCAATTGACACCTAACAATCCTCCTGCCTTAGCCTCTCAAGTGCTGGGATCTTAGGTGTGAGCTACTAAGCCTGGCTTCTTTTTTCTTAAATAGAAATTCATCTCCCAATATCAGAAAAACTGAGCCTGGTGTTGTACACTTGTAATCCCAGCATAAGGGAAGTGGAAGCTAGAGGAGCAGAAGTTGATCCTTCTCGGCCACATAGTGAGTTCAGCCTGGTATACATGAGACCCTATCACACGCACACGCAGGCACGCGCACGCACACACACACACACACACACACACACACACACAAATACTGAATGTTTTCTACTTCAGGCATATAGATGAGAAAAATAACCTTTAATTACAAAGCTTTCCCATCCCAAAGTCTTTCTCTGTTTGGTGTCTAGAAGGCCCTTTACCCAACAGAAGCTTCATAGATGTTTCTATATACAAAGAGCACTCATGGGCAGAGGCAGAGGCAGGAAGATCTCTGTGAGTTTAAGGACAGCCTGGTCTACACTCCAGAACATAATTAAATTGTGCACTGATTGCCACGTTTTCACTTCTCTGATTTTATAGTTAGCTATTAACATGTTAAGTCTTTATCTGAAATGCTCAGGAAAATCAATTCTATTTGCATTGGATTATTCTAGGCTAGAGTACCAAGAGGAGGCCTTGGGATCCACTCTGACCCACACCACTGTCAGTCAAGGAACTGGGTTACTTGGAGAACTGAAAACCAGTGTTTCTGCTGGCTAATACTGACTGTACTAGGCACAGTATGTCATTCGATTGCTAACCTGCTTAATCCTCACAGCTAGGTGTATCTGTTACTACTCTGCTTTACAGGGGAGGACAGAGGCTAGATAGCTTACCGGGACAGCTAATGGTAGAGGTAGACTCCAGCCCTCTCTGCATTAGGCCAACTGTATACTGCTTTGTTTTCTCCTGTATGTGAAGAGCTTCCTTCCTCATTCAGATGTGAGACCTAAATCATTTACATCTGATGTACTGAGGGGATCTGTCCTAGATTTTTGGTGCTTACATAAATGTATTTATATGAGTGAAGATTCTTAGCTACTTTGATTTTTAGGACAAAACATTTTTAGACCTTATCCATAGGAAGACTGTGTGTACTGTATCTTTCTTCCACCCACCACCGGCCCCTTTAAATGAGCATAGCTAGCTTTTCTTCTCTGAGTCTCCTTTTATTTATCTGGGAAACAAGAGGTTAAGGTTACTTGTCTAGTATTTCTAGAACTCTTAAGTTCTGAACTACAAATATGAATATGTAATTATTCGTTTTAAGTTTTCCTTTAACCTGACCATAGCTTTAACAGATGTTCCATATGAATAGGCATGGCATCACTATACTGGGTCTTTGTGTTTTTATTTGTGTGACATGAAAATGCTGTCACCTGGTGGTGCTTCCAATACAGATTACCTTTCCTGCCTCAAGAAAAGGTAAACTTTCGTTTTTCTCTTACTAGATGTCACTACCCCAGAGTCTCCAAATAATGTTGGGGAATCATCTATGGTGAATGGACGCTTAACATCTCAAACAAAAGATGATGGGCTGAGCACTCCCCAGCAGGGGTCTGCACAGCGCAAGAGACTCCTTAAAGCCCCAACCCTGGCTGAGCTGGACAGCTCTGACTCGGAGGTAAGGCTGCCAGGCACTCAGATCCCTCTGACCCTGTCCCCCTGCCAGTTCCTTGAGCTGTCTCCTCATCTCTTTTCATGCTCCAATCAGTAAAGGTAAGATTGAAGTTAATGTGGCTAGCAGGAAGATTCATTACTGTTCTTACTACAGACCAGTGTGGTGGATGCTTAGAAATTAGGAAATAGCTACTGAAATTGAGGTCTGTAGTCTTAGATTATAAGTAGGATTAAGATAAACCAACAGTCTTAAAACTTCCATGATTTTCATCTTTGTGTGAAAAGGAGAAAGTAAAGTTCAAACATGTTTCTGTAGGTTCTTGTTCCTTTGCAGTACACATAGACACATGTAGGATTTTTCTTATCATAATAGCAATGCCAACAAACAAGCCTTCAAGAAGAAAGCTGCTTTTCCTTTTCTTTGCTTTACTTTGTGCCCTTCAGGGATGGATGCTCAGTCTACAGACCTCCATTCATACTGAGCCTTCTCCATCTGCTGAGCTATGAGTATCAGAATGCACATTTCTGTTTGCTAAGTCTCCACTGCCTCACCCAAACTTAGACAAACTGAGACGAACCCTCACTTTTCTCCATGGTGCATGGATACACACACATCGTTGTCATTGCTGGCTCCATCTTCTCATGTCTATCTGAGTTGGAACTTACTACTTAGTTGTTTTATTTTCAGTCTTCACCACCATCCCAAACAATACCAATAATACCGTGTTTCTACTAGAGGCTTTCCCAGTAGGGCTAGGAAGATGGTCCAGTGGGTAAGAGTGTTTGCTGCATAAGAATGAGGACCCACCACCTAAGCAAAAAGCAAGGTATGAATGCACCCATGCCTGTAACCTCAGTGCCATGAGGATGCTGCCTGTCAACTAAGCTCCAGGTTCAGTGAGAGACCTTATCTCAAGGGAATACGGCAGAGAATGATATTCACAGATAACAGACATCCTCCATGGCCTTCTTTGAAGGCATTCATGAACTTGTGCAATCAAGTGTATATAAATGTGCACATATACCACACACAGCAAAATATCCTTATTGCTGACATCAGTGAGTGTCTCACTACGTCTCCTGTTTCTCTTTTTAAGCTTCCCAAATTACACTCTGCACAAATCCTTTTTCACTCCTCAAGAGCTTTAAAGGCTCCCATCTTATACATCCTATACTTCATGTTTCCTAAGGATATAAATGTTAGAGAGCCCCTCCCCCAGCCCCTGTAGTGAGATGCTGTGATCCCTCCATCCCTGTTCCACATTCTCCTAGCCTTCCCGTTTTATGGTGGCCATTGTCTTCTCTAAACAGTGTCTGGTTCCACAGCTCTGTGCTTATTTGTACCCACAATTTGTCTGCACTCCTGAGGTCTGTTCATCCCTTAAGAGTCAGGTGTCTTTCCCATGCTCTTCTTTGTGGTTCTGTGCTAACTCTCTAATGCCTCTGTTCCTCTAGTGTAGTGGTTCTCAACCTGTAGATTAAGACCCCTTGGGGTATCAAATGACCCTTTCATAGAAATTGCCTAAGACCATTGGAAAACATAGACATTTACATTACGATTCATGACAGTAGCAAAGTTACAGTTTTGATTTGGTTTGGTTTGGTGGTTTGGTGGTTTGGTTTGGTTTGGTTTGGTTTGGTTTGGTTTGGTTTGGTTTGGTTTTTCGGACAGAGTTTCTCTGTATAGCCCTGGCTCTCCTGGAACTCACTCTGTAGACCAGGCTGGCCTCAAACTCAGAAATCCGCCTGCCTCTGCCTCCCAAGTGCTGGGATTAAAGGCATGCGCCACCACTGCCCAGCAAGTTACAATTTTGAGGTAGCAATGAAATAATTTTATAGTTAGAGGTCATCACAACATGAGGAACTGTATTAAAAGGTAACAGCACTAGGAAGGTTGAGAACCACTGCTATAGAGCACCTGTCTTAGTTAGGGTTTTTATTGCTATAATTATTTAAAAAAAAAAAAAAAAGAAAGCAGCTTGTGGGAGGAAAGGGTTTGTTTTAGCCTATAGTTCACAACAGAGTCTATCACTAATGGAAGTCAAGGAAGAAACCTGGAGGCAGGAGCTGCAGAGACCATGGAGGAGTGCTGCCTACTGGCTTGCTCACCATGGCTTGTTCAGCCTATAGACTTCCTACACCCAATCCTATGAGGGCATTTTTCTCAATTAAGATTCTTCCTTCCCTAACGATCCTAGCTTGCATTAAGTTGACTGAAAACTAGATAGCACAGCTCATTTCTGCTTCTGTGTCTACTTTGACCCCATAGCTACTATGGCCCAGTTGGAGACACTCAAGGATTTAAATAAGTTTTTACAACCTTTATAAGGACAATTAAATTGTAAAAGCATTTAGCTTAGTGTCTTCTAAGTGGAGCTCTGTGCTATCTGGTACAATGTTCCTTGTGGCTATTTTTATTTAAATAGGTTATAATTAAATTAGGACCGTCATTGTCAGTCACAGCGGGTGCCAAATAGGACAGTGAGGATCTGACCATCCCCTCACTGAATTCCTTTGGGCCCTCGCTGATCTACAGTGCCTGGGAATTTGCATTCCTTCAGTGTCCCCTGTATCAGCTCTGGCTAAATCTTTTTCTAGACAGACATTGCCCATCAAACATTGCAGCATTACTACATACAGTGTTGTGATTGAATACATCTGCAGCCTTTACAGCCTTTTAAAAGGATATCCTAAAACAATGGATTTTCTTGGTCATATTTGCTTTCTAATAATGACCATAAAAGCAAAGCTGCTGGGTGTTCCCCATATCATGTAGTAGACTCTATTCACTTTAGATGGTAAAGCTTGTTTCCTACTTCATGGATTCTTTTCATTCTTCTTCTTTTTTTTTCCAACTTACTTTTCCTCAGTTTTTTCCCATCAAAGTTTCCATTATTGTTTGACTTTCGTTAAGTATCAAATGCAGAGGCAGAAGTGTGATGGCATTCACACCTAGTGCTTCTAATTTAAATAGAGAATTAAACACATGCCTGATGGGAAGCATGTTTCCTCAGCAGTGCCTTAGGCTGTGCAGCTAAACACCACAAAGTTCAGAGATTGACTAGAAGGGCTAGGGAAGCCTCAGTTCTGACTGGGTGCATACATCAGACTGACAGGGCACTTTCCGTGCTTCTATGTGATGTTGCTTGGTCTCACTGTGCCATGGAATGCTCATCTAATTCTCCCCACTAGACTCATGCACACATCCTCCTCAGACCTCTGATCCTGACTGTGTGTCTATGTCTATGTCTATGGCTCTGCTATGAGTCTGTACAATGAACTATCCTTCTACCCCTCCTCTCTTCCTCCTCCTCTTCTTCCCCCTCCTCCCCCTCCTTCTTCCCTACCCACTTGCTTTTCAGTTTATCTGAACATTTCTCCTATCTTGAGCATCCAGATCCCTTGTTTTTAAACATCAAGACATATTTTCACATCAGATTCACATAGAAGAATATGTCCAGTAGCTAGGAATGGAATGGGAACTACAGCTAAGTCCACCCAACACCAGCACCTCATCTTTCAGGACCGTAGGGAACACATGTTAAGAGCAAATGTTGAGACTGGGGCCCAGTGGGTAAAGCTCTTGTTCTAATTTGCTTTCCTGTTGCTATGGTAAACACCATGCTCAGGTGTTTGTTTCAGCCCATAGGTTACAATCCACCATCGAGGAAATTCAGGGCTAGCACTCAAGGCAGGAACCTGAAGGCAGGAAGCAAAGCAGAGATCATGAGGAATGCTGCTTACTGTCTGGATCTCTCCAACCCTGTCCCATCACTTTTAATTAAGCAAAGTGAGGGCATAAGCCATCCCTAATTTTAGACCCTTCTAGTTTGTCTTGAGCCTTTGACATTGTACTTTGGTGTCTTGTGTTAAAGTATCTGTTTACTAGGATGCTATTAATCTGAAGCTCATGAATTTGCCTTTTTCAGGAGGAAACTCTGCACAAGTCAACCAGCAGCAGCAGTGCATCTCCCTCCCTCTATGAGGATCCAGTTCTGGAGGCCATGTGCTCCAGGAAGAGTGAGTGCACACTGAATAAAACATATGACCTAGAGCGAGGACCCCACAGTGCACTGATCATTTGAGATAGATAAAGCTAGCCCTTCAGTGTCAGGAACAGACAGGGTCAGGTGTCTTAACTTAATTCCATCAGGTGTATCTATCTGTCTGTCTGCCCATCCATCCATCCATCCATCCATCCATCCATCCATCCGTCTAATAGATAAGTCAGCAGTGTACATGCATGCACTCTTTTTAGATTAATGACCTCCTACTCTGAATTTAAGCTCAGAAGCACTAAATAACTATATTGGCTCCTTACCTGCCCATACATACAGCCATGCCTAATGTGTAGGGAGTGAAAATACTTTATAGCTATTGGGTAGTGGATTGTGAACACAGTGTCTAAAATTCAGAGATTTCTAAAGGCCTTTAGGAATATGAAGTCATTATGAAGGGTTAGAAATTTAATTCATTGAATATTAAGATATTCTTGGGGGATGGAGAGATGGATCAGTAGTTAAGAGCACTTGCTGCTTTTTCAGAGGACCTAGGTTAGGTTCCCAGCACCCACATAGCTACTTAGAATCATCTATAACTCTCTCTTCTGGCCCCCTTAGGCATCAGGTACACATACTGTATAAATATGAACATGCAGGCAAAATACCTATACATATAAATAGAAACAAAAAATTTTTAAGGTATTCTTAGAATATTGGCTTGATTTTCCATATTGTTTTGAAACAGAGTCTCATGTATTGCAGGGTGGCCTTGAACTTGTACATAACTAAGTCTGGCCTTGAATTCTTGATCCTCTTGACTCTCCTTCCCAAGTGCTGGAATTACATAGCATTTCAGTTACTTAAACAGATTATATAAAAAAAACAGTGTGGGAACAGGGCAGACAAGACGACTCAGGGTAAAAGTACTTGCATGCAATCATGACAGCCTGAGTTCTTTCCATAGATCCCATGGTGGAAGGGGAGAACTGACTGTCGCAGGTGCACATCTGTGTTCATATCACATCACACACACACACACACTGAAAAAAAAAATAAGTCAGTAAGAGTTGGCTTTGATTATTACCAGCGATTAGTACTTGGCCAGGCTCATTGCACATTACAGAGGCTGGAGCTGGAGCTTTAGCACAGTTAGAGTGATGATTGCCTCGTATGCACAAAGGCTTAGATTTGAGCTCTAACACCAAATAAAACCAGATATGCTGGTGCAAGCTTATGATCCAGACAAGCACTCAGGAGGTAGCATTCATAGAATCAGGTCAGTAGTTTGAGGTCATCCTCAGCCATGAAGTAGATTTGAGGCCAGCCTGGACTATATGAGATCCTGTTTCAAAATGAATGAATATGTAAATAAATAAATATTATAGAGTACCCACCTAATTCTGTAATGAGTTTCAGTATAATTTTTTGACTGGAAGTTACTTTTAGTCTTTTGTTTGCCTTAGCTTGCCTTCATGGGTTGATTCAAAGATCCTACTTAACTGTGTTGATTCTCTCCTTCCTCCCCCACTGCATGAAGCAGCCCTGCTTTGCAAGTAGAGTAAGAGGAAGTACTAAATAAAGCTATAACTGCATAGCTTATTTCTAACAGCTGTATGTGTTCACATAATGAATCCAGAATCACTCATGCTAAAGATTATTCTGAACACTGCTAGTCAGTATTAGGGTTTAGCCTACTTAGCAGGCCCAAGAATGTAAAAGGATTTTGAGATAGTTTGGATTCTTTGGGGGCCATACAAAATGTAAGTATTTCTGTGTTTTTAAATGTATGAATAGAGATCTCAGTTGAAGAGTGGATGGAAGTAGCATGAGGGCATCTGCACGTACAACTCTTAAGACTAATCATAATGTGTTCTAGTGTGAACCTGAATAGACCTCTTCCCCAACCCCCCATTTTCCTTGCTGTTTTTGTAGCATGTTTATCTTTCAATTCTGTCTGTTCCTCCTGAGCTGCTACCACCTTAAAATAGTTCTCCACTGAAATCAGTTCTTCATCTGAATACAATGTCACTGCACAGTGCAAAAAGTTATCTGTTGGGAAATTCAGAATCCAAGATTTTATTTTGTAAGAGAGTTCATTTATCTGGTTAAATCTTTAGAGCCTCCAAAATTCTTGCCTATCTCGTCAACACCCCAGCCAGAGAGAAGGCAACCACCACAGAGGCGCCACTCCATTGAAAAGGAAACACCTACGAACGTGAGGCAGTTTCTGCCACCATCCAGGCAGAGCTCACGTTCTCTTGTAAGTACCAAAGGATGAACAGTGATGTGCCTACGGAATAATGGGGAGAAAAGCCCCCACAAGGTAGCATGGACTTTAATATCTCTCTGCTTAATATCTAAAGGGAGTGGGCTCTGGCTGTACTGGACCAGTCTTTGGTTTATTTTGAGTATTCATTTTCAAAACCTTTATTGGTGAGTTATTATTAAAGAAATGTTTTCTTTCTCTTAGAAGATATTAATCCACTTAAAATTGTCAAAAAGGTCTTAGCATAATCTGACAGAGTAGATTATTTTATCTGAGCAAAACAGAAGAGTTTTGACCACATAACCATTATAACTTGTTTTCTAGTGTGTTTATAATGCAGGGCAGAGCTGTTCTGTGAGCTGCCTAACAGCTTCTGATTGCTGCTTACAGAGGGTAAGCACACAAAGAAGAAAGAGTTGATTGATCTGGCAGCCAGAAGTCTGCACAATTTCCTTTTGGTTTCTCTCATGAGCTTCCAAAGCACAGCCAGATGCAAGGTGTCCACTAACATTCTACCCGTAGTCTAAGAGCTAATGTTTTCTTTCATGAAAACATTAATTAACATTAATTTCATGAAAACTCAGAATGAAAATCACATGAACATGCTTACAGCTCTCTCTTTACCTGTGATGAGTCATAAATGGTTCAAATGAGGCAGCAAGAGATGTCTCTCCTTCAAGTGGTCAGTGTAGACAGGAAGTATGAGCAGAGCTTAGAGTGCTCGCGCTTGCTGTACTTCTACTCCAAAATGATACTGTTAAAGAATTCATGGGGTGATGGCCATTTCTTTATGAGATTTTTCTACCTCCTACATAGCCACTGCTCTTGGCTGACTTAGTGTTGTATGTGGTACTCCTAACATGTAGAGGGTCACTACAAGTTCCTGGCCAATGTGGGCTACAGAATATGAATTTGATTCAAAAGTAGAAACTGCTCTTTGGTGAAATGCAGCCTTGTTAATGGCCTACCAGCTATAAAATAACTCAGCACAATAAGCTCAGACTTTAAAATCCAAACTCTGTTAGCCGATGTGGATAAATTATTACCCAATTACACAGCTGGATGTGGTGGTGCACACCTGTAATTCCAACACTGGGAAGTTGAGGCAATGAAGATCAGAAGTTCAGGGTCACCTTTGGCTACATAGTAAGTTTGAAGCAGCTTCCTAGGTTTCATGAGACCCTGGTGGGGAGAGGGCCAGGGAGAGAGAGAGAGAGAGAGAGAGAGAGAGAGAGAGAGA
>NW_021604684.1:3826893-3837272 GCF_004785775.1 Grammomys surdaster
AGCAGCATAAAGGAGCTATAGATTTCTACAAAGTAGTTTGATCTAATAATGAGCAATGCCAAGACCTGCAGCCATATGCAGTGCACACAAAGACTGTTTGCTGGGGAAGGTGAACTATGGTATGTGCTTGGTCAGATTGTGAGCTATCTATGTGGAGAAGGGGGAGAAAACAAAGAAAAAGAAACATAGTATTTGGAGTCACTAAGAAGGGTCTTGGGAACAGGTTGGGGGGTGGGGGAGAAGCCCTGGGCCACACAGATAGTGCAGGTTAAAGGACAGGGAAGGAGGTCATGCTGGGGGCAGCTCCCTCAAGTGTACAGGGGCACCAACTGAAAGAAAGAAAGCCTCCTCCACACAATGGCTTTTCTTACTAGTAACTTCTCATTTGTAGCTTGGTGAATTTGTGAAAATCACTGACAGTGAAGTTCTTACAGGAAGTCATGGGAAACTTTAACTGCGATCTGCAGTGCAGTTAGGAATAGTTTCACATTCATCCCTCCAACTGAAAATGTCAGGATGTTATTGCAGTTATACATTTTATCATGTTTAAATGCTTTTTTATTGTTTGGTCAAATTACTGATGTTGACTGCCCATTCAAGTGAAAAACAGTTGTCTTTAAGGGCCTTCCCAGGCATGGCAGGTGGGCTTGTGGGCACAGGACCCAGGAACTCTGCCCTGCATCTCAGCCAGCCTCTTTTGGGAGAATCAGTGTCCACAGACCACCAAGTTAAAGCAGCCATACGTCTCTGCTGTGTGACCTCGGGGCATGGCTTACTGCTTGATTCCTGACTGGTGAAATGAGTGGGATGTTGCCATGGACCATTGCCATCCTCATGGTTTCTGTTTTGCTTTGTTTTGTTTTTCTTTCACAGTCTGTAATTGCTGTTTGCAGGTCACTGGTTCAGCATTTTCTCCTTTTCTTTTCCCCTGCTGTTTTCTTTTTCCCTTCCATTGTTCAGGTTCCTAGGATAACCAGTGTATGGCCAAGGACGCCTTTCCGACCACTTTTCTCTACCATACAAACAGCTTCTCTGCTGAGCTCTCATCCTTTTGAAGCAGCCATGTTTGGGGTAGCAGGGGCTATGTATTATCTGTTTGAGAGAGCTTTTACCAGCAGGTGGAAACCCTCAAAGGTTGGCCTCTTTCTGCTGGTTCTGGGAATTCCTTTACTCTCTGTCTGACAGTGATACCTCAGCTACTACACTCTGCAAGAATTAACAGCTCAGATGGGCACTTTGCTTTTGATTGCTGATTCCAATCTTGTATAGGACGCATAGATCATGCTGTGATCTCATTGGAGAAGAAAATAGCTGAAAGGACAACAAACTCAAAATGCAGCATCAGCTAGAGAGCCTGTGGGTGTTGGTCTCTGGGAATGGCTCCCTGTCATGTCAGCAGGGCATTGCTTCCTCCTGACTCATGTTCTCCCACCCGTGGAGTTTTGGGAAGGGTTTATTCACTTGCCCAGCTGGCAGACCAGCCCCTTGCTGGCCAGACAGCCATGATGGACAGCCTGCCACACCAATAGAGGGGCAGATGTGTCCCTGATATTTCCTCCACACTTCATCAGCAGCTCTATGGCCCAGTACCCTGCCCCCCTCAGAGTGCTGTTTCTTCAGAGAGAAAAGTGAGTTGTCTTTTGACTGATAGTTACTCAAAACATTTTTTACTATTTCCCATTACTTTGGGGGGATCTTCTTTTTCACAAAATAATAAATGTTACTGACATTTGAATGTTTTCAAAAGACCACATTAAATCTGACACTCATTCCCCAGTGGTAGAGAGCAGCAAGAACCTGGCTCTTCAAGGATCTGTGTTATAGAACAAGCTCTGGACAGACAGATGACCCAGCCACTGTGGTCTCTCTTACTCATCTTTGTTATGCATCTGAATGTAAAAGGCACAGGGAGCCTGATCCTAACTTTGTCACTTGTCATGAAATCTCTATGTCTATCTTCTGTCTGACATACCCACCTAAGTTTAGATTAGCTCCGTAGACAAAATGGGTGGGCCTCTTAATTCTTCTCACTGCTACATGTTGACATTTATTATGAACACACTCAAACAGAAATATCTGCGTGAAGTCCATAGACTGTTTTAAGCAAAACCAAATTCACTTTGAGTTTTAAAATTGAATTTGAAGGAGTGATTAAATACAAGTCAAATTTTCTATTTACATTGGCCTCCCTTTGAATGGTTTTTAAATATTTACAGCTGGTATGTGAGGCCTCTTTCTAACTGAAGCCATTATATGAAAGATACCTGTTTTTGAAGCCTGCAAGGTGGCTTAGCAGGTTAAAGCATCTTTTGCCTACCAAGCCTGACAGCCTGGGTTCGATCTTGAGGATCCCCATGGCAGAAGGGAAGAGCCACAAGCAACCTGTCCACACCGTCACTGTGACCCACACCACATCTGTAGATAGATAGATAGATAGATAGATAGATAGATAGATCTCATTTCTCTGTGGTTCAGTAATAATAATCAGAGTTTCACATTCTGCTCTCTGGTTTCAGACAAAATCTGGTTAAGATATAACCAGAATTTTCAGTAAAACTCAACTTGTAAGCATGTAAATAAGCTATGGCATAACTGCCCCCATTGTCGATGCCTTTGCTGCTTTCTCCCACATTTTGAGTTACTTTGGGACAAAGAGCCCCAAGGGTAATGGTGTCAAGCTGGCCAGCATAACCAAACCCACTGAACCCATAGCAGGAGACAGTCCAGGGTCATGGTGGACAAGGTACTCTCTTGAAGATTCTTGTCAGTTGGAAAAATAATTAAAACTATTCTAGTCACAATTTATCCTTTTATTTTGTGTTGCATTAAAGTCTTGTTGTCCTTGGGCAAGCTCCAGAATTAAAACATTAGCATTTGACCTGATGGAAATAATTTTATTAAGGGATAGTGTGAATGAAAATTTTAAAAAGAGTAAGAAAATGAGCAAACTTCATGAGTTCTTACGATGTTCTGTGCAGTACGGGTTTAAAATGGTTCAGAGCCGAAAGTTGAGGATGCTCTTGACACAGGATGGATCCTTGAGAAGGATGGAGCACAGCTGGCAACTTGTTCCATGGCAGTCTATCCCCAAGTGAAAACACTGTAGCCAGGGATCTGCAGGGCACAGGGATCTGAACACTTACATTAGGTTGGTAGGTTGGTTGGTTAGTAAGTTAGTTAGTTAGATTAGTACAGTATTTGGTGTAGTTTAGCAGTTTTGTCATAGTTGTCAGCCACCTTTTATTAAATACAGTAAGAAAACTTCTACAAACATTAAAGCAGAAAAATCATATGATTGTGTTTGGCCAACGTTGCTTATTTACTAGCCCAGTTAAATGGCCTAACTAAGGTGGCTCATTGTTCTTTGACATGACTTTTTCTCTGGATTAAACAAGCAAATATATATTGAGCATACTGCTTAATTGTCTCTGAACGCTGTTCCCACTAAATGAGAAATTGAGATGGGCAGCTCTTTTTGAATGCCTATTGTTGGCATCTTAAAGTAAATGACACACACTTCTTCAGCGAAGGCCGGCCCCCCAGCTACCAAGAGGCTCCTCTTAACAACTCAACTGCATGGTTCTTCCCGAAGTAGTCTAAAGCAAGCCCAGCCTTCCTTAAGTTAGCTTAAGTAGGTTCTGTATTGAATTGAAAGAGAAGTTAGGCAGGCA
Source organism: Grammomys surdaster (assembly GCF_004785775.1). Lineage (NCBI taxonomy): Eukaryota > Metazoa > Chordata > Mammalia > Rodentia > Muridae > Grammomys > Grammomys surdaster. The sequence continues at coordinate 3,830,565 of NW_021604684.1, forward strand.
ACTTTTTTTTTTTTTTTTTTAGTAAATGCTAATGTTTGTCAAGTTTGCAACCTAGATTTCCTTTTGTTTCTCTCTGATTGAAAGACAGAACTGAATGTTAAAACTCCGTAAACTGACTGCCCTTGTGGTCATGTGCCTTCTCATTTAGCTTGTTTGGTTCCAGAATGCCTGGGAGCAGTGCTGTGGTGTGTGGGAGTGAATTGTAATGCGTATGCTGAGAACATTGAGTTTCAGTGTCAATACACCACAATGGCCCCTTGAAGCCTGGCAGGGCTGAGTGCACAGGGCTGTTCTGTCTTTCTCTTAGACCCTCCAATCAACAGCACCGGATGGAGAACGGATGGTTCGAGGCTCTTATTCAGTGGATCAGTTACATCAACATTTTTCACATCTGTTTGTAAGGAAGCCATTAACATAAGAAGCCAACATAAATATTTATATCTTAAAAGGCTCTGTCTCCCTGTGTGCTGACTGTGCATTCAGCAGTTGTTGAAAAGACCTGGGGCAGCGGGAGAGCTGGGCTTCGGGAGTAAGCTGTCCCTTCCTGTTATTTTTGAAAGTCTGCTGATGTAACTGATCACTCAGTAGTGCTTCTCCGTGTAAAGTACTAACTACCTTCACTCTGCTACTCTGGGTACCACAAACAAAAGCCTGCAGTTCTGAAAACAGGACCAAACTTGTGGATTTGCTGCATTTCCAATAGAGTGTAGCTCACAGCACATTTGCATAATCATCTGTGACATAAAACTCGTTTAGAATAACAATGCTTTCTCAAGATTTTCAACTCTGCTGGTGGCAAAATACCTGACTTAATGTGAGGAAGTCCAGTTCATTAGAAACTGCAATAGACTACAGTGTTTCACTTGGTCAAAGTCCTGTTTTCTACAGTGCACTTAGGAGTGATGTGGTCCCCAGAGGGAGCCAGCTCTATCCCAGTGATCATGGGAAACCTGTCCTCTGAAGCTACTAACCAGGTATCTGATTTGAAGGGAGCGTGGAAGCTCCAGAGCAGGGCTGGCAGTCCTTACTCACAGGAACTTTGAATTGCAGGAGGAATTCTGCTACCCAGTGGAATGCCTCGCTCTCACTGTGGAGGAAGTGATGCACATTCGTCAGGTCCTGGTGAAAGCAGAGCTGGAAAAGTACCAACAGTATAAGGACGTCTACACTGCCCTGAAAAAAGGAAAGGTAGAACTGTTTAAAGCTGATTGACCTGTATAAGAATGGCCAGTCCCAGTCATGGTCTTGTATAAGAGGCTTGTGTGCTAGCCAGATGGTACAGGACTTTTGGGGTCTTAGTGGTGAGCTATTTATATTTAGGCTGATCTTGTTCTTCCTTATTTACAAGAGGGGATTTTTGTTTCTCCCTTGGCAAAATTAGTGGAAAGTTTAAAAACCACTTTAAAAGATAGTAGTATGGCTTCCTAAAGCCATGTGCACTTGAGTTGTACTCTTAAAAGATCAGGAAAGAAAGCATGTCTGAGAAGCAGGAGTTACTTTCTCTCAGAATTGATCCTGAGACCATGAGATGCTTGAGCACTGTGACCTTTCGTTACTTTTGAAGAATTGTCATTAAACATAGGACTGGGTTCTAAGTATCAGAGCAAGCATAAAGCCAGGGTTTCTGTTCCTCATCCTCATCTTTCTGCAAATGTACCAGGAACATCCCTAGATGACCAGGAAGTGGGTCCAGCCCAGGTACCTGCAAGCAGTGGCCCCACCTCTCTTCTCCTTTAACTTTGTGTTTTATAGCTCTGCTTCTGTTGCCGAACCCGGAGGTTTTCCTTCTTCACCTGGTCTTACACCTGTCAGTTCTGTAAGAGGTAAGGGTTTTGTCACTGGGGAGTCTGACAGCACAGAGAAATGCACTTGCCTTGTTGCTTCCATCTTTTCCCAGTCGGGAGTGGTGTTAGAGGTAGCTTTGCTCTGTGCCTCTGCTCTCTGCCTCCTTACTGGCTTGCACAGTGGTTTCTAACACTTGATGAACATGGAAGAAAGGTTACTTACTCTGCATGTTACTTCTTTCTTCTTTGTTATTGTTCTTGAAAGGAGATTTCATGTGGCCACCAGCCTCAAACTCATTCCATAGCCTTGGGTGATCATCTGTTTCTGAGCCTCGTGCCTCTACCTCCCAAATGCTAGAATACAGGTGCCTACCACCATGCCTGCTTTGTTTCTTTTATATAAGCAAAATGACTCTGCCATCCTTGAACAGAACAAACCAAGCATGGTTATCATATGATTCCTGGACACACTAATAAAATTCCACATGGAAGTTGATTCTCCTTATTTGTTTGTCTGTTTGTTTGTTTGTTTGTTGTTACTGTTGTTATTTTGAGGTTAATTTTTTGGTGGTGTGGTGGCAGGGGCCTTTAATCCCAATACTCAAAGGTAGGAAGTGTTCTGTGAGTTCAAGGCAGCCTGGTGAGTTCAGGACAGGCAGGTCTATATAGTAAGACTGTCTCAAAACAACAACAAAAAAAGATTTCTTAATATTATTCTTACTTATGTGCACATATGTGTACCTCTAGTGCAGGTGCCAAGAAGGCCAGAGGCATGGATCCTTTGGATCTAGCATTACAGTCCATAGTGAGATCTTAATATGGGTGCAGGGAACTGAACTCAGGTCCTTCCTTTGGAAGAGTAGGAAGCACTCTTAACTACTGGGCCATTTCTCCAGACTACCCCACCCCCTTTTTTGGTTTTTTTGTTTTTAAGATAGATCATATTGTAGTATAAGTTGGCCTAGAACTCACTGTGAGGCTGCAGTTGGCCTCAAACCCTCAGCAGTCTCCCTCTCAGCTTCCCAAGAACTGAGATTACAGGCATGAGCCACCATGCTGGGCTGATCCTGGAGTGTTGTTGTTGTTGTTGTTTGGTTTGGGTTTTTTTTGTTTTGTTTTGTTTTGTTTTGTTTTTTCAAGATAGGGTTTCTCTGTGTAGCCCTGGCTGTCCTGGAACTCACTCTGTAGACCAGGCTGGCCTCGAACTCAGAAATCCACCTGGCTCTGCCTCCCAAGTTCTGGGGTTAAAGGTGTGCACAACCACTGCCCAGCCTTGGTTTGGTTTTTGAAGGCAAGGTTTCTTTGTATAGCCTTGGCTGGCCTTGAACTCTCAGAGATGCACCTGCCTCTGCCTCCGGAGTGCTGGGATTAAAGGTATGCACAACCACTGCCCAGCTAGCTGATGCTATGTTTATGAGACAGTGTAGTTGCTGGATTTTATAGCTTGACTTTTCGGCAGTCTGCACTTGTATCCTTACACTCTGACAGAAGGGTAATGTCTGACAGGGCACAGCTCTAGTCCTGCTTTCATGTCCGTCACTGTTTCCCAGCAGTAACACTTCTCGTTTTGTACACAGGCCCGTGTGCTCACAGTGTTGCAAAAAGGTAAGCTTAACTCAGTGAGATTGCCAATGCATCTGTTTGCTGCCTCTGCGCATCCTGGAGCTCATTCTCTCTCCCGTTTGGGATAACAGATGCGGCTGCCTTCCAAGCCATATTCCACTCTACCTATCTTCTCGTTGGGACCTTCTGCCTTGCAAAGGGGGGAAAGTTGTTCAAGGTCAGAAAAACCTACCACTGGTCACCATCGGCCGCTTCGAAGTATCGCCAGGTGAGTGGGGACCTGGATCTTCAAGAGCCTCCTCTGAAGAAAGAACACTTGGGGTTAGGGTGGTCATGACCAGGGCTAGGGTTTGGGTCAGGGCATGTTGCCAGTTGATTGGTTTTAATAGTTTTAGTCTAGCACAATTCTTCAGAGATTCCCAAGGTACTTTTCAGGTGATAATGGATAGTTACTTAAAAGTTATTTTAGTGTAGCTTCGTTTTTAATTAGATTTTGAAATAACTTTTATACCTTTTCAAAGACACCTTTAAAACTGACTTTTAGGCTAAATGAGCCATGCCTGTGATCCCAACAGTTGGGAGAGGGAGACAGACAGATTGGAAAGAAAGTCAGTGGGATTGAAGAGATGCTCAGTGGTTAAGAGCATTTGCTACTCTTGCTGCCCTGCTAATTAAGGTTGAAGTCTACCATTGCCCAGATAGCCTTCTGGACACGGCACAAAATGGTGGACTCTCTTTACCAGCAGGGCTTCTCCTTCTCTGACTTTGTCTAGAGTTTAAAAACCCCACACACATCTCTGCCTGTTGAATATTGCTTAGCCTTAATTAGATTGCAGGTTCAATGCTTGCTATCTCTGAATTAGAACCTCTTCAGTGAGCACCTGTGGTTCCTGAAATGCTTTCCCATGTTAATGAAGCACCTTGGTATCTTAAGCCTTCAACCAGTGACCTTCTGGATTCTCATGCCTTCCATCCCCAGAACTATATAAGCCTTAAGTCACCCCAAGAAAACTTGATCTGCTTCCATGCAGCTGGTCCCAGTGTGTCATCATTACTGTACATACGCACAGGGCTTCCAGACCCTGTCAGTAGTCTCTGCTTGCTTTGTCCTTTGGACCTATATCAGCCGACGATCCCTGGGGGCTTGCAGAGGACCTAAATTCAGTGCCCAGCACTCACATGAGGCCTCACAACTATAATACAGGTCTAGAGGTTTTGGTCCTGCTCTGGCCTGTACAGGCACTATACACATACATGGAGGCAAAATACTCATACACATAAGAAAATAAAGCTTAAAAATAAATTACAGTTCATCTTCAGATACATAATGAGGGCAGTCTAGGTTTCCTGAGAGTCTATCTACAAAACAAAACAGCAGCAAAAAAGGTCCTCCCCCCACCCAGTCTAGTCTAATCTTCCTTAGCTAGTTTAAGATAAAATCCATTGACCGCTGTGTTTATAACATCTGCTATAGTTTTGAGTTGCTCTACTTATTGTAAAACCAGAGATAAGGCTTAAAGCTTTATTCCAAGAACAGAGTCTCAAACCGTTGCATTCTGGACAGGGTCAGTCTTTTTAAGATTTATTTATTTTATGCTTATGAGTATACTGTCACTGAAGGGATTTATTTATTTTATGTTTATGAGTATACTGCCCACCAGAAGAGGGCATCAGATCCCATTACAGATGATTGTGAGCCACCATGTGTTTGCTGGGAACTAATCTCAGGACCTCTGGAAGAGCAGTTGGTGCTCTTAACCCCTGAGCCATCTCTCCAGCTCTGGCAGTGTTGTTCTTAACAGAAAGAGAAAGTCCACTCAGTCCACAGGCTAGCTGGGCCAAGAGATCCTGGCTTTGGACTGTGGGGTAAGAAAGCCTTATGCATTAATACATAACCCGGATCCCTGAAGCCTGGGCTCTTCTTGACTTGCTCTCCTGGTACTTACTTGGTGCCCAAGCTGACCACTGGTGGGACAGTGAGAAGCCCAGGACAGCCATCAATGGCCCAGGGCATTTTGTTGTTGTTGTTGTTGTTGTTTTTCTATTCAGTGATGACTTTGAACCTCCTTTGTCTTCCTTTTTGCTTTCCCCTTTGGGAAATAGTTGATATAGTAATGAGTTAAATGATCTCCAGTTTGATACCTCAAACGGACTTGAAAACATGATTATAATTCAGCTCTCTTGACCCACCTAGCCAGTCACTCTAACAGAACTGTTGGGGAGAAGTGAACACATTGATAACAAGAACACAACACATAAATTGGTGGAAGGTGTTTTTCAGAATAAGACACAAAAGTTCTTTAACTTCTATAGTCTGACCTACTGTCTAACACGTACTAAAGCTGATTGATCATGACACAGGGTACTGGACCTTGGGAAAAGATCTTGAGGTCCTTCTGAATCATCAATAGAGTGTTTGCAACACATATTTGTATTTCATTTATGTGTTTAAAACCTTAGTCTGTGATGTGTGGTGATCAAGAAAATACCTGGACACCCTCTTTTCCAAAAATTCTAGAAGAGATGAGAATTTGCAGTGATCTCATTTTCTCTGTGTCTTGTTTGTTGTGGTGCTGGGGTTGAACCCAGGGCCTCTGTCCCTAGGCAGGTTTACCACGGAGCAGCCAAGCAGCCCCACAGCCACAACGTTGGTTATTGCTGTTGGCTTTGTTTTGGTTTTGAGTGTTTATGTATATGTTTGCATGTGTATAGGCCCACAAGTGTAAAGGTCAGAAGTTAATAAGTAGTATCTTCCTCAATCACACTCTATCTCATATATTGAGAATGGGTCTGGACTTGAGTGCTCCTGTCCTCTTGCTGCAGGGTCCCCTGACTTTGGTTCCTGAGTGCTAGGAGTCCAGGCAAACCATCATGCCCACTTGGCTTTTACATGGCTGCTGGGCATCAACACTCCCGCCTTCACGTTTGTACAGCACAAGCTGCTGAGCCGTCACTCTTTTGTTTTGTATTACTTTATCATTTTATGCATAAGGGTATTCTGCTTGCATGGAAGTCTGTTGCCATTGAATGCCTGGTACCTGTGGAGAACAGAGGCTTCAGACCCCATGGTTCAGAGCTTCAGGTGCTTGTGACCTACCATGGATTCTGGGAATCATCCAGGTTTTCTGGAAGAACACCAGTGCTCTTCATCCCTGAGCTGTCTCTCCGACTCCACCCCACCCTAGAGTATTACTATTTCTTCTTCTCCTTCCCTTTTTCCTTCCTCCTCTTTCTCCTCCTCCTTCCTTCTTTCCTCTTTTATTTTGTGTTTTTGGAAACAAGATTTTTCTGTGCTGCCTTGCCCCCCCCCTCTGTGTGTGTGTGTGTGTGTGTGTGTGTGTGTGTGTGTGTGTGTGTGTGT
>NW_021604684.1:3837282-3944933 GCF_004785775.1 Grammomys surdaster
TGTGTGTGTGTGTGTGTGTGTGTGTGTGTGTGTGTGTGTGTGTGTGTTTCAAGACAGGGTTTCTCTGTAGCTCTGACTGACCTGGAACTCACTCTGCAGACCAGACTGGCCTCAGACTCAGAGATCCACCTGCCTCTACCTCCCAAATACTGGGATTAAAGGCATGGGCCACCATGCTCAGCTTATATTCCTTCTTAATAAAACATGTACTTGATTTCTAAAGTTATTTATTTATTTACTTATTTATTTATTAATTATATGTAAGTACACTGTAACTGTCTTCAGACACCCAAATGAGAGCATCAGATCCCATCATAAATGGTTGTGAGGCACCATGTGGTTCCTGGGAATTGAACTCATTACCTCCAGAAGAGCAGTCAGTGCTCTTAACTGCTGAGCCATCTCACCAGCCCTACCTGATTTCTAAAAAGGTTTTTGAACCCTATCTGCAATAAGAAATTCTTTCTTGGACATGACACACTCACACGCCTTTTTCTATTGATGTTTTGTCAACCCTTTTAGGATTTTTTTCTCTTACCAATTTTTAATATTTCAGTTGAACTCTTAAAAATACTAAATATTTTTTGTCAACCACCTGCCCCCATCCCAGGTTCTCTTCAAAATCAAAGTCTGTGGACAAATCTGATGAAGAACTCCAGTTTCCCAAAGAGTTCATGGAGGACTGGAGCACAATGGAGGTGTGTGTAGACTGCAAAAAGTTCATTTCAGAGATCATCAGCTCAAGCCGGCGCAGCCTGCTGTTGGCCAACAAAAGAGCCAGGTTAAAAAGGAAGACACAATCCTTCTACATGTCCTCGGCGGCGGGCCCCTCGGAGTACTGCCCTTCAGAGCGGACTATCAACGAGATCTGAGCCCTGGTCCTTCCCGCTCTTCTGTGTGCAGAGACGGGCAGTGCAACAGTCCTGCAGACTCTTCCCAGGGGTTTTCCTTCACAGGCTCCGTCTGCAGCAGGTCAGGCTTGGGCTGTACCTGAGACCCAGACTCAAGGCTGTGTTCGTATCAGCTGATGGTATGAGGCAGGTCAGCTACTTGTTCATTTGCACTCAGAAAGCCTAAAACTTGATTTTGTGTATGTGAGTAAGGAAGCCAGAAACTTCCTTAGTTCGGTTCCTCAATGTTCTTTGGATAATTTCCTGACTAAGGCAAAAAGCTTATGTGTGAAGTCAGTCTGACTGAGTGTTGATGTTAGCACACTTGTAAGCAGTAAGTCATATTGGCATTCCACTTGACAGTGTTCCTATCTCATGTACATAATGTCCAAAGCCCTGCCACACATCGGCTCCCTGGGGGTGGGCCAGGTTGACTGTCATCTCACAGCACAAATCTTGAAGGCCTTGCTGATAATTCTCTTTGGGGCTCTGGCTGCATCCAGTGCAGAACAATCAAGTTAAGCTGTACACCGCACGGGTGGCCATTTTTCTGAGCTCAGGGTCTGCCCAGGCCCAGGCCTCAGTGTTTCCTGAGCTGCTACCAGGCCTTCATTCCTTATTGTGAATGTATTATGGTTTTGAATAGTTTTATAATACATGTCTAAGAATTAAGATTTTGTGGAAGTCTGAGGAAAAGGGAAGATTAAAATTTTGTCAAGCAGTTGAGCAGGTTTTGGTTAACTGATTGGAAGCTGTAACAGCAGGGGTGCCAGCTCATACGTTTTCACCTACATTTTCCATAACTTTATAGTGTGGCCATCGTGACTAAATTAACCACAGTTTGGTATCTGAGTCTCAAACTGAAGTTTATTTTTATAAATGAATTTTAAAAGAAAAACCTTGGCTGTTTTAAAATCTCAAGAAAATGAACCTGCTGCCTGCATAATTTTTTGATGCTTTTTGCACTAGTTGTCTTGTAAATGTCACTGCGTTTCTGATGAAGGGCAACTGACAGGTAGTATGGTTTACCTGAAACTCCTCGGCTCCTGTGACACACATAACATGGGCTGCCCCTCATTCCATATGCTTAGAAATAACCGGTCAATCAGACTGCCACTGATGTTTGGAGAATGAACTAAAGCACATGCACAGTGTAATTCCTGACAGCTATAAAAACCACCCTCATAATCACCACTGATGACAGCTCCGTTTAATAAAAGGCATGACAGTTGCATTTCATACCAACATCAAGATAGAGTAACATTTCCCATTAAATTGACAGCAACACCTCAGAAATGCTCCAGTAGTCATTTCTAATGCACTGAAATTTATAGTTTAGTAAATGGCTTTAAATTACTTATACTGACGAAATAAACTTTACCAGTTGACTAACATAATGCATGTTAGTAGTTCATCTGTACTGCATGTAGAAGTGGGCCACCAGAAAACCCTTACATTCCAGCTGGTGTTAAGTCTAAGAGCTGTAAAAATTGCAGTGTGTGAATCCCATTTATACAGTTTTCCCTGAAACCACTAGAACTTTATACCACAGTTAGGTGGGACCACCACTGCTATGGCCCTAGGCATACATTTTAGAATGATTTCCTGGAAGGAAGCAAGGAAGATGGTACATACCTGTGTGGGTTTATAAGCATGCGTATAGGGTAACATGCTTCTGTAAAATGGTGACTAATTAGTGTTTGACTTCCCACGTAAGACACTGACTCCACCCCCACAAGTGAAAATTTTATTCACATTCACAAATCAATGATCTAGTAAGTGTCACAGATTTGACCTCATTCCCTCAGGCTCACAGTACTGTGTATAGTGATTTGAGCATTATGACCCCTTTTACCAGAATATCAGGATATAAATTTTTCAGCACATTAATGATGTGTCAAGAGTTCAAGTGTATGCCATCCCCAGTAAACATCATGCAGAAAGTAGTGGGAAAAAAGGGCACGTGACAAGATAGAAATTATAGAAATAAAGTTAGCATTGTTTGGGAGACACCAAGAAAGATATGTGCATTTAACTGTATCTTGTCTATAAGACTGGCTCTTCCCCCCACCAGCACTCACACTAAGCTAGGATTCCATAGGCTAGGGCTTTGGGCCAGGGAGCTGGTGCTGCCTGTGGGGCTTGCTTCTAAAGTCCTAGCTTACACAGTTAGGGCTTCCTGTTCCTCCAGGAACCTTGTGTAGGACCCTGTGTCCTGCTTCCTTGCTGTGTGGCTCTCTTAGTTCAACAGTTGTTTATGGCTGACCCCAGAGTCTGATGCTTCTCCTGGATACATCTGTAAGTCCGTCCTGACCCCTCCAGGCGTGAGCACAAACCATTGGTCCCATAGACCTTGAAGTCAGAGTATGTAAAAATGCTTGTAAATATTGTAACATACTCATTAATATTTGAAAGGCACTCTGTCATTGGCAATGGAAATTAATTCTCCCAAGATAAGTAAAAATTAAATAATTGATTTGCACATTGACTTAATGACCTTAATTACTTGATTTCAAGTCTCAGCCCTTTAAAATTAAACCCAAAAGTTATTATATAGTAATTCTAAAAATGATCTGTTTTGAAGAGATGTGTGGTTAGTACCATGAACTCACACCATGAAATCTGTAAGGTTTTTATTTTTCTAACTGTATTAATAGAGGACTGAACTTCAAGTGAATGTAGGACACATGGAAGTTTTAAATTATGTTGCTATTTGTTCAAATAAAACAGAAAATTTTGCCGGGCAGTGGTGGCGCACGCCTTTAATCCCAGCCCTTGGGAGGTAGAGGCAGGCGGATTTCTGAGTTCGAGGCCAGCCTGGTCTACAGAGTGAGTTCCAGGACAGCCAGGGCTACACAGAGAAACCCTGTCTCGGAAAACAAAAAACAAAAAACAAACAAAAAAAAACAGAAAATTTTGCACATTGAAGGACCATGAAGAAATGTATCCCGCCCCCCTGGCTTCCCACATGTGTAAGCGGAGGATGGCTGACACTCCAGGGAAATTGACAGTGCTGAGTGTGCTCCATGGAGTATTTCAGCCAGGCGTGATGCTGCATACCTTAGTTCCAGCATTCTGGAAACAGAGGCAGAAAATCTCTGTGATTTCAGGGCCAGCCTGGTCTACACAGTGAGATACCTTTTCTTTTTTTTTTTTTTTAAGGTATTTTATTTTAGAACTTATGAAGGGGGGAAATAAACTGGCTTTCCTCGTACCTTCTGTGTTGAATTCCTACTGTAAAATGGTGATGTCTTCCAGGAATTAACAAGCTTTTAGAAATCACTCAGGTTTTAAAGATAAGGGAGCTACTTGCAGCAGCAGTTTAAAACTATTTTAAACCCAGGTGATGGTGATACACACCTTTACTCTTAGCACTCAGGAGGCAGTGGCAGGTGGATCTCCAAGTTTGAGGCCAGTCTAGTCATCAGAGTGAGTTCTAGGACAGCCAGGGAGAGAGACCTTGTCTACAAAAAAACCAACTAACCAAACAAAATACTTTATGAATATAGTCCCCAAGAACCATATAAAACAAAAAATAAAACAGTTCCACCTACCATCAGAGGCTGCTGTTAGGAAGCCATGTGACTAAAGAAAAGGGACATTGCCAGGGATGGTGGAACACTGATCCCAGTGTGTGGGGTGTGGAAGCAGAAGGATCTTGAAATTAAAGTTATCCTGGGCAGCATGGCCGTGGTGCAGCAGCCGTGGTCCTCTGGCTTCCCTTCACTGCATGCATCCACTATGCTTTTCACCCCTCTGCCATCTACGGGAGAGAGGGAAGTGCCTGTGCATGAGCAAGTCTCAGGGATCATCGTCAAGAAGGCTGCCCACATCCTTTCTTTTGGGAAAGAGTCTATCATTGTTTACCAACCAGACTAGGCTGATTGTCCATGGCTTTCTATACTTTCTGCTGCTTCCATTGATACCTACCTTTAATCTTACCAGGGTGGTCAGATACGATACAGGATGTTATGTCAGTTTTCTTATATTTGTTGGGATTTGCTTTGTTGTCTTACTATGTGGTCAGTTTTAGAGAAAACTCAGTAGCTTCTGAGAAGGAAGTGTTTGGGTGGAATGTTCTGTAGATACCGGTAAAGTTTAGTTGATTTATGATGTTAATGCCATCATTTCTCTGTTTAGATTTTGTCTCTATAACCTGTCTAATGGTGAGGAGATGTTTGAAGTTATACACTATCTCTGTGAAGTAATTTGAGCTGTAGTGGTGTTTCTTTTATGAATTTGGGGGAACTTGGTTTGAAGTCTGTTTTATCTGGTATTAAGATAGCTGCTTGGTTCCACTATTTGGAATAGCTTTTTCCAATCTGCCCTTGATGGTGAGGTGAGGTGTGTTTGTTTATTGGATGCAGCAGAAAGATGAATCCTGTTTTTGTTTTCTCTCTGCCTCTCTAGATCTGTCTATCTCTCTTCTTGGATGCAGCAGAAAGATGAATCCTGTTCGTTCTCTCTCTCTCTCTCTCTCTCTCTCTCTCTCTCTCTCTCTCTGTGTGTGTGTGTGTGTGTGTGTGTGTGTGTGTTTTCTGGAATTTGCTCTGTAGGCCAGGTTGGCCTCTAACTCACGTACATTTGCCTGCCTCTGCTTTCCAGCTGCTGGGACTAAAGGCATGCACCATCACACCTAACTGGATCCTGCCTTTTAATCCAGTCTGTTAGTATGTATTTTTGTTGTGAAACTGAGACTATAACAGCTATGGGTAGTTTTTATTGGTTCCTGTTATTTTGTTGTGGTGTGGAGATTTTCCTTTTTGATTTACTGTTCTGCAATTATATGCTCCTTTTGTCTTCTTGGGTATAGTTAACTTCTTCAGAGTGAAGTTTTCCTTCTAATGCCTTCTATAAAACTGGATTGATAGAAATCACTTAAATTTGGTCTAATCATGGAATGTTTTTCTTTCTCCATCAATTGTGTGTGATAGTTTTGCTAGGTATAGTAGTCTGGACTGGTAGTCTCTCAGACTTTGTAGAACATGCACCTAGGGCCTTCTGGTTTTCAGACTCTTCATTGAAAACTCAAGTGCTATTCTAATGGGCCTGTCTTTTTATGTTACTTGCTCTTTTCCCCCTGTACCTTTTAATATTGTTTCTTGTTCTGTACATTAAGTGTTTTGATTATTGTGTATCATGGGGTATTTCTTTTCTGATCCTATTTGGTGTTCTGCGTGCTTCTGGTACTTTAACAGGCACCTCTTATAGATTGGGGACATTTTTCTCCCTTTGGATTTTTGAGACAGGATCTTTCTACATATTCCTGGCTGTCCTGAAACTCACCATGTAGACCATGCTATCCTGGAACTCACAAAGATTAGCTTGCCTCTGCCTCTGAAGTACTGGGATTACAAGCCTGTGCCACCACGCCTGGCCAAATTGGGGAAATTCTTTGATTTTGTTAAAGTATTTTCTGTTCCTTTGACCTTAGGTTTTTTTCTCCTTTCTTTATTCCTATTATTCACGGGTTTAATCTTCTCATACTGTCCCAGATTTCCTGGTTGTTTTATGGCTGGATTTTTTTTCTTTGAGTGTCTTAGTTAGAGTTTTATTGCTGTGAAGAAGACACAATGACCATGGTAACCCTTATAAAGGAAAACATTTAATTGGGGCTGGCTTACAATTCAGAGTTTTAGCCCACTCTCTTTGTGGCAGGAAGCATAGTGATTAACAGGCAGACATGGTGCTAGAAAAAGAGCTAAGAGTTCTGCATCTTGATTTGTAGGCAGCCAAAATGACTGAGACACACTAGCCAGATTTGGGCTTCTGAGACATCAAAGCCTACACAGTGACCCACTTCCTCCAACAAAGCCAAACCCATCCAACAAGGCCTCACCTTCTGTAATGCCACTCCATTCGAACCAAGCATCCAAATGCATGAATCTATGGGGCCATACTTATTCAAATCGCCACACTGAATTATCCTTTTTTTTTTTTCTTCCAGTCTGGGTTTTCTTTAATGATTCTACTTTTATATCTTGAGGTGTTTCCATTATTTGATTCAATTGTTTTTTTCTCATGGTCTTTCATTTAGATGTTATTCATATTCTCTGTAAGGTTCCTTGAACATATTTATAATAGCTATTTCGAAGTTCTTAAGCTTCAGCTAAATCTTGTCTCAGCCTGCTGTAGCAGTGTTACCAGCTTTTGGAAGAGACATATTTTCTTGGCTATTCATGATATTTGAGGTGTTTCTTGGTGTAGATATCTGGTATCTGGTCTGGTCTTTGTTAGGTAAGGGTTCTGTTCTTTGACTGCTGTTGCCCACCCTGGATCCTAAGCACGTGTGGGATCCTTGGTAGAGACGACTTTCTCTATAGGTCTACAGGTGCCAAAAAGAAACGGAGATGGACAGGAGGAAAGGCTGGGGGGATACTGGGAAAGATCTAGGGGAACTGGGGCCAGCCACATCATGTCTGCAGGGCGTGGAGGCGGGGTAGGGTGAGGTGCTCTGCTCCTGCAGATGGGTGCAGCAGGGTGAAAAGTGAGCCTAGAGAGAGGAATGGGAGGCTGTTCGGTGAGATGAACCTCATGTAGGCCAGGCTGCCTTGAACTCCTGACTCTTGCTTCTCCTGCCCGAGCACTATGATCACAGGTGGGCAGCACCAGGCCCAGCTCTCTGTATGCAAAGTAGCTCAAGTCTGCCCACATGCACAGTGAACTGCCGGTGGTACCATAGAACAAAGCCGCATGGAGGCAGAGCAGCTGAGAGAGAGCAAGGGCCACTTGCCAACCACATCACCACCCGTGCCAGGACCTCAGCTTGGCTTTCAGGGACCTCTCTTCATCAGAAAAGAGTACAATAAATAAATGAATAGAATTAAACCTTCCTAAAAGAGGCTTCCTAGTCAGGACAGTATTATTTGAGGGAAATCTTACAGCGTATGGAGCATTGTAAAAGGGAGGCCAGTTGGAAGGTGGCATAGAAGTGACCTATTGCTGTGTAGTAAATTACTTAACAACCATGCTGAAATTATGAGCCTTCATTATAGCAAAAGTTTGTGGGTCAGTTCAGCAGCAGCCTGAGACTGTCCTTCCATGTAGAGTGATATTAGAGATGTCAGTGGACCCATTGTTATCTGAAGGCTGCACTGGGCTGCAACTCTGCTTCCAGTGTGGCTGCTTGCACAGCGGAGTGCCCTAGGGACCTGCTGGGCTCCTCAGTGACCTTACCATATGGCAGACTGAGTCACAGGCACCATCACTACATGCTTTACATGACAAAGCCCATATACATGCAAACAGCACAGCTCAGGAGAGGTCATGAGGCACAGCCTCCTGGGACCTCCTGGGACCTCCTGGGAAGTGACAGCTTGGAGCAGAATGGGACAGTGAGAATAGGAAACAGATGGATCTGAGATCTTCCCAGGGAGGTTTCCTTGTCCAAATGGCTGCACAGGAACATCAGGAGAAGGAGTCTTAGCAGGAATTTTATGTTGATGGAAACATAACTATGTATCAGTGAGGAGAGGAAAGCTGTCTAATGGGAAGAAATTGGTTTTATTTACAATGATCGAACACAGTGGGGGCCCTTAGAAAACTGGACAGCAAAGGGCCAGATGGAAAGTAGTCTAGACTCTGTGGGCCTCCATGTCTCTGTCAGACAGCCTGGAGTTGAAATTGTTTTCATAACCCTCTGAAAACAACAAAACTATTCTCAGCAGCAAGCTTGGCTTGCCAGCCCCTGATCTGGTGAAGCATGCTCTAACCAGTAACCAGCACAGAACTTGAAAGAGCACGATGGTGACCTACGTGGGTTCTGGTAAGTGCTAATTACTACTTGCTGGTCTCACAGTTGACAACTCTTACTGAAGACTTAAAGGTTAAACAAAAAGTAAAAATACTCTCACACACTATGCAAGCGCAGCCTTCAGCACCAGCAGCCCCGTGGCCCAGTACAGAGCCGCACCCTCTGTTGTGATGCTCTCAGAGCCCTTTGACGTGTGTATCCACGTCCATGTTTCTCGAATGTTCAGCAGGCACAGGCCTACTGAGTTTTTTCAGATCCCTGAAACGACCAGACACCTGGCTACCTCAAGTTCCCAGCACAATTCAGTTTCAAATCCTAGGAACACCAAGGTTCTAACAGCTGTTTTGATCCTAGGATTGTGGCTCATTGAGAGCACACCAAAGAAAAGGTGTTTAGTAGGCTCAGCCCTAAGAGGGCCCATAGGTTGGAGAGAAAATGGCAGAGAAATGAGATAGCAAACTCCCATATCAGCACTCAGGCCCACGTTTCTCTGAGTCTGCACAAAACGGTCAGGGGCCCAACTCCAAGGCCTCTCAACCCTGCCAACACTGTGCCATTTCTTAGAGACTAATGGAGCTTCCTGAACACACTGTATTCTGGGGTTTGCCTGTTAGGCTTCTAATTTGTGTTTTTCCTGTGGGTTTTGTTACTTTGGGAATTTATGGGACCCTTCAGTGGAGCATCTTGGAATACGAGGCTGTCCTCTGAGGTGTTTCTTCCAGGCACTCGAGTACTGACTGGTTGTGGAGTGGAATCTGGGAGGCTGACTTGGTACTCGAGTTTTTAAACTGACTTGTGCTAGTTTTCTCAACTTAAAATTTAAGGTGTAACCACTTATAACAGTAGATCATAAAACATTTGCTTTTATGCTACTGAATTCCCAAAAGGAAGAGTTGTGGAATCCACTTCCAACCAAAACAGAAGTTACAAAATCAAGCGGCTTTACACAGAACGAATATTGAAGACAATGACTATATTCCCTTAACTCGGTTGAACTTGAAACGAGTATTGCCTACTTTTCTCATGGCTGTGCCAGGAGGCAACTTCAGGAAAGAAGGGTTTAACACAGTCCACTGTGGCTGCAGAAGTGGTGTGGTCTGGGGAGCCAAGCAAAAAGCGGGAACCCCCTAGCCCAGTGGCTTTTGACTTCCCCCACTTTCCCATGGAGTGAATGGTACTGGCCACAGTAAGAGGAGGTGTCCTTTCAGCCAAACATCTCTAGGAATGGACTCACAGACATACCCAAGAGTGCTCCTCCTTAATGCCCTAGGCGTTTCCTACTCCCGCCAAGCTGTTAGTCAGTAGTCTAGAACCATCTCAAAGTGAAGCAGTGTCTAGGAACTGTTCCTACACAAAGCAGGAGCTGCAGTGTCCCTCTACGGCGACCACCTTACTATGGTGGCTGACCCAGTAACAGTGGCAAGAAGCCTTCAGTAGCCTCAGGAACTAAGGTCTACTAGGCTCTCTGCAGTGAGCCTCAAAGGGGACTTTTTAAGACACTGTTGTTTAAAAGTAGAAAAGAGACAATCACAAAAATAGTTACAGTATGAACTGGGTTTAATGAAGGCAAGAGACATTAACTTTCATAGGCATAGGAAAGTTCTAGAAGGGTCTAAAAACAGTGAGTGGACCATCAGGGAGAACAGAGGTCTCTACTATTCAACAGATTCAATACCTCTTTTTAAAACTACAAACATGGATTATGTGTGTGTGGTCTTGTCTGTCTGTCTATCTTAAACAACCTTGACTTAGAGATGATAGAATACCAGATATGACAGTGCTCACTTGTAATCTGTAAGAGATGGAAGAAGATGGAGACCAGCCTCATTTACAGTGAGTTGAAGGTCATCCTGAGTTACATGAGACATTGTCTCAAAACAAAAGATGGTGGTACCTCATGCTCATGTCCCTGACTGAGAAACACTGATAAAGACTACAAGAAATGAAGAACACAGAAACTCTGAGGCAGGAAGGCAATGTAGGTATGGGGGGGAGGGGCTTCAGTCTAGGACAAGCACAAAACCACCACTCACACCCCAGCAAGACCCCAGAACCCCAGGATATGGAGGGAGGGAATTAGCTGGACAGCTCTTTGTACATCACAGGAGGTTCCCACCCTCTTCAAGGGACAACCAGGCTTGTCAGGTGAACCTGTTGAGAAGACAGTTGGGACTTGACAAAAATCCCATAATGGGCATGGTGTACATACCTGTGATTCCAACCCTTGAGATGCTGAGGCAGGAAGAATGCCATGAGTTTCAAAACAGCCAGGGCTACATAGCAAGATCTGTCTCAAAAACAACAACCAAAAAGAGTCAAGTATAGCGGCCCAAGTCTGTCATCTCAGGACTTGGGAATGGGGAAGCAGGAGGAAGAGATCAAGGTCATCTTCAGTCACACTGAGAGTTCAAGGCCAGTCTTGAGTGTGAAAATCCCAGTTGCTGCTGGGAACCCATGGTGGCCTGTGTAGAGAGCTCCCGAACTGTTTTTGGATGCAGTGCATGATGGGGACCCTGAGGGCCACAGAGTAACTTCTCATTGTCCTTCACAGAGGCAAGTGGGACACTAGAAGGACATAGGGCCACCAGGAACAGAGGACAGTAGCCAGGCCCCTGGGGAAGGTTTGAGGGACCTACCCCAGCTTAGCTGACAGGGCATGAGGAAAGGGGAGCTCTCTTTTGATGGAGTGACTAGAGCCAGCACACAGAGGTGACACCCCTTCCAGAAGCAGATAAAAGCTTAAAACCAACGCAGGGGCAGTGCAGCCCAGTACTTCCCAGCGCAGTGCCTATAGCAGAGCCCAGCAGACCAGGGCTCCACAGCACTCCCAAGAAACGGGTTCGCACAAACAGCCTGGCAGAGCTGGCCCTGGGCCTGATGCTGCACTGGGAGGTTATCGTGGACAGGGAAGATTCCAGCAGATACCTCTTCCAGACTTGACGGGAGCCACATCCACACTTGCCTCTCGTCTTCTTTATTCGTCTGTACTTCCTTCTTTCCTTCCTCTTTGACTCTTTTTGGTGAGACATCTGACTGAAGATAGGGACAGTTTAGCTCTAGTTGATGAAGAAACAACCTGAGGAGCTTAGACTTTACATCAGGACTCTCTCTCCAGACACAGACCTGCACACAGCTCCCACAAGCTCAGCTCAGATTGAGGCTAAGAGACGCCAGAGCAGGACTTGGCCTTGGATTCAAGGGAAACTTCTCTGGCAAGCTTTGTTGACTTGGGAAAAAGGAGCAAGAATATCTAAAAGATACCTCAAGCTCTGGGTAGTGGTGGCGCACGCCTTTAATCCCAGCACTTAGGAGGCAGAGGCAGGCAGATTTCTGAGTTTGAGGCCAGCCTGGTCTACCGAGTGAGTTCCAGCACAGCCAGAACTACACGGAGAAACCCTGTCTCGAAAAACCAAAAAAAAAAAAAAAAAAAAAGATACCTCAAACCCCACAGCTTGTCCGCTGAGGGAAATGAGGAAGCCTCCTCATGACTGGAAGCAACAGGGAAGCAAGCCACCACCATCAGCAGCTTAAGAGGGACATGCAGGCAGGAAGTGAGAAGGCCCCACCTAAAGGGAAGTGGGAAGCTTTCTGTGAGGACACAAGACAAATGCCAACCAAGTGTCAAATATCTGGGACCAAAGAGAGCACGGAACATCTGTGCAGAGATGCTTTTGCCACTACAATGACAACTCTACAATGTCAGGCTGAACACTAGCTTGTACCAAGTGAGTAAAATGAAGCGCTTTTCATAGATGCGCGTAGACTGGGAGCTCAGAGGTAGAGCACGTACCCAAGCCCAGCGGGTGTGTGCCCCTCAGCCCACTCCCCAGCATAATAAAAAGGATAACAATGTTTTTCAAGAAGTGCAAAATTTACCCAAGACAAAAAAACTCGAGATTAAATTTGCCTATAGCTCTGTGGGCCTATTCGTGGATGCTCTTCATCAGCTGTGTCAATCCTGAGGAATGTTCAGGAAGCCAGGTTCTGAGACCTCAGGGTAGCAATTGCTACACTGCTTTCCTCAGACTCCAGTTGACAAGAGCTCAGGTGTATCCTGGAAAGAAGCTTCGGCACAAACTAAGGACATGAAAAAGGATGGAGCTGACCATGTGGCAGACAGTATGCAGCACGGGGCTGACAAGCAATCTCACATGCACCTTATACACACAGGTAATAAAAAGCTAAAACTCTGTACCAGGTTAAGAAGTTACTGTAACTGCCCCTTGTGTCACCAGGCGTGGATGCAGACCTGTTAGCTTATGGCGCTCTCGGAATGTTCAATTATCCACTCAATGGCAGCCCACCCCTGCAACAACACAGAAGGACTTCAGTTCTTGCCACATGCAGG
The DNA here is from genome assembly GCF_004785775.1 of Grammomys surdaster. NCBI lineage: Eukaryota > Metazoa > Chordata > Mammalia > Rodentia > Muridae > Grammomys > Grammomys surdaster. The sequence goes on from NW_021604684.1 coordinate 3,850,274, forward strand.
AGGGAACTGCTGTGGCAACGCTATAGCAACAATCTCCCTGAGCCATGGACAATGAGTTGGTTTGAATAAAAATGGCCCCCACAGGCCCATAGGGAGTGGTACTAACAGGAGGTATAACCCTATTGGAGTAGGTATGGCTTTGTTGGAAGAAGTGGGTTGTGGTTGTGGGCTTAGAGGTCTCAGAAGTTCAAGCCAGGCCAGATAAGCTTACTGTCTCTTCCAGCTACCTGCAAGTATAGACCTCTCAGGTACTCTCCAGCACCATGTCTGCCTGCATGCTGCCTTGCTTTCTGCCATGATGACAATGGACTATACCTCTGAACTGTAAGCCAGCCCCCATTAAGTGTTTTCCTTTATAAGTCCTGAGATGGTCATGGTGTCTCTTCTCAGCGATAGAAATCCTAACTAAAACAGTCTGCAGAAGCAAGCTATTCAAGCTCAGAAACATGATTGGATGTTTCCAATGTCTACACTTCTCTAATGAGTTAAAGAATGCATCAGCTTGAGTTATCCCAAGGTCAACACCCTCTTAGAATAACAGCCAGTCCACATCTGAGAGAGACCTAAGACATCCCAAAGTCCCAGAGCCAAAGCTGCCATGTGGAGACCAGAGAGACTGAGATGAACTTCAAAGCAATAGTAACCCTTTCTAGGACAGATGTCTTTCCCCTCAGAACCTGGCCAGCCCTTCTGTATCTCTATTTGAAATAGAACTGTGGGAAGTTCTATGGCATTAGAAGCTCAACTACAAAGATCCCATTCCTCAGGAGGACCCAAGGACCAGATATGCCCCACTTCATATGATGCACAGAGTGCATCAGGGCCCTGTCCTGAGGTGTGCACCTTCTTTGCATTGGAGGATATCGTGGTGGCCATGAGACTTTCCAGGTAGCTCCCCAAGCTGATCCCCTTCACAGTGATGACGGCTTCCTGAGTGAGCACAGTCCTGCAGAAGAGCAGAAGTAAGGGCTGACCAGTCCCCGGGAGGGAAGCTCCATCTACCCCTGCTGTTCAATGTGTCCATCCCAGGATGTGGTGACTCACTTTTCAGGGTTCTCTGGATGAGGTGTGTACACCAGCCTCTCATTCACTGACACCAGATTTGTGAGAGTGATCTTTAAAAACAAACATACACATTAAAAAAAAAAAAAAAACAAAACACCACTGGCTTTAGGTTCTAGTTTTCTTGTATTTTTTCCCAAACCATCTACCCTTCCAGCCCAGAATGAACACTATGAAAGCCAGAGAAAGGAAACACACAGACACACACACACACCTCTGCAGTAAGGACACCACTAGGCGACTCCTGATGATGATCGTAGACATCTACCTTCATCTGAGGCAGGACCTGCCTTCAAGGCACCCACACATTGCCATACCTATCAGCAGCTGTAGGACAGACAGTCCACTGTTGCTGTCCATGGCAACAGTAGCCAACTTTCCAGCCCTCAGAATCTCTGGATGGCTAGACATGCTAGACTCTGGGATCTACACAGAAGCTTCAGCAGCCTTGTCTCCAGCCCTACTTCCTGTCAGCAAACTAACTTACTGTTTGTATTTTCTATTAAAACCTACCTAGAGTCAGTGAGATAGCTCATCAGATAAAGGTACTTACCACGGAGGCCTAGAAACATGAGTTCGATTCTTAGAACCCACATAAATGAAGGAGAGAACTGACTCCATAATGCTGTCTTCTGACCTCCAATGCATTCAATGGCATGTTCACGTAAAAAAAAAATTAAAAGTTTTTTTTTAAAAAAAAACTCTAAAAAATGACTCTAGACTATCACGGTGAGCAGAGTTCTCTATGGCACTATGACGTTACATTTGGATGACAGCTACAAATACACATGGCTAGTGAATGCCCAGGATGCAGACTGAAGAATGGCACCAGGGAACCAGGAATGTCAACACACCAGCTGTCTCTTCAAAGAGAGAGATGCATAACCTGTTATCTGCCTAGAAGGCTGGGAGCCGACATAGTTAATAGCCTGGTGACTTTCGTGCAGAGACCGCACAGGATCCTCCTCCTCATCTTGAGCTGGTTTTTCTCAATCTACTAGAACCTATCTTTATGGAAGATGTCACTTGTACTTTACAGAGATCCGGTGTCTTCAGTTTTGTTGTGCATGAGACACTGAGTTCATTATCACCAGGAAACTTTTCACCAAATTGTATATGCCTTAAATAAACTACCTGGAGTCAGACTCTCAAAGTTTGAACCAATACCAGCTACTGAGCCCTGTTGAACCAAACTGCCTTCTGCCTCCCATGGACTATCACTACTGGCTGTAGTATGCCAGACACCCCACTCTCCACCACTGTGACTCAGGACAGACTCTGGGTTTGAGCGTGTCTGTTGTTTTATCTAACTGTTCACACTTTGTGAAAATTGTGTACACTTTGGTCTCATATATGACAATTGAACACATATATGGTTACCATAATGTCTCAATGTATATATACACTGTATAACATTCAAATCAGGGTAAGTAGTGGCTAATCCTACTACTAGGAAGATCTCTGAGAGTTCCGGGCCAGCCTGTCTACATACTTAGACCCTGTATCAAAATAAATAAATGTAAAAAATCCGGGTAAACATTTCTGTTTCCTCAAATATTTATATCTGTGTGGTGGGGACATTCTAAATATTTTTCTTCCTAGTTCTTTTAATATATTATATATAGTTATATGCATATAACTATATAACTACACACACACACACACACACACACAGTTAGCTGGGCATGGTGACACACATCTGAAGGATATCTGTGAGTTCCAAGTCAGCCTGGTCTTAGGCCAGCTGGAGCTATATAGTGAGAGCCTGTATTATTATTAATACTATTATTATTTATAAAATACATATGTCGTTATCTATAGCCACCACCCAGATTCAGTTTTCTCATTTAACTAGTTATTGCCTTTCTCTTTCTTTCTTTCTTTCTTTCTTTCTTTCTTTCTTTCTTTCTTTCTTTCTCTCTCTCTCTCTCTCTCTCTCTCTCTCTCTCTCTCTTTCTTTTTATTTATTTACATGGTCTTATTTATTTATTTAGAGACATGGTCTTACTGTGTAGCTCTGTCTGTCCTGGAACTCACTGTGTAGATCAAGCTGGCCTCAAACTCACAGAGGTCCACCTGACGCACACACTGTCACACCTGACCTATTGCCTTTTTCTTTATGATGATTATATTAGAATAAAAAGGTCAGAAAAAAGTAGGTGTGGTATCCTGAGCCTGTAGCCTCAGCTCTCCGCAGGCAGGATTACAGAAAATTTAAGACTAGCTTAGGCTATCCAGCGAGTTCTAGGCTGAACAGAGGGTACAGTAAGACCTCCATCTCAAAACAAAACAAAGATAAATACCACTAAATAAATGTAACCCTCCTCCTAAAAACAAATGCTCTCAGAGCGAGCAAAAGGCAATCTGCAAGTACAGTTTAAGGGAGGCATTACGCACCATCAGGGAGCAACATTAAGCACCTTCTCATCTTAGACCACTGCTTACATTGGTGGAACACAGCTCCATTTTCCTGGCAGCCGGATCCACGACAGAGCGCTCTTTGATGTACGTCAAGGTCCTGTTGGCTCCCAAAATCTAAGAGACAAAAGAGTAGAGCGACATGCTAAGGTCCAGTTACACATTTCTTTACAGCAAATGCTCTATATCTGTGGATTCAGTAAGGGCAGAGAGTTCAAACCCTCAGCAGATATTAGAAAACAGAGCTAAGAGTATTAACACATGACAGTAACAAATGTTTCGACAAAAATGAAATCAGGGATCTTGAAGAAAGAGGCTCCTCTACTGACAGACTTTTGAAGGCAAGAACCAGCCTGCAGGGCTAGTTATCACATCCTTCATAGAATCTAGGAGTGGCAAAGGAGCCACAAGGAGACCCTGGGGCTATGCAAGGACCTGCGCTTGGAGTAGGGGGAAGGTTAGGGTGATGCCTTTTGTAAACATTCTTACAGTTCTCCACCCCCATGTTTGGCTCTAAAAGTGAGTACAGACTGAGCTATGTCTACCTGAAGCTCGCATGTAAAAGGTATAACTGCAGCACCACAAAATGTGGGATCCCGGACCTTCACATGTGTCACTGAAGAAAGGTCACCCAGGTCACCTAATCTAGAGTGACTAGAGTCCTCCCCAGACAACCGAATAAGATCCATGGCCAGTCTAAGGAGAAGGAGGTGAGGGGCTGCAGGAACCCACTCTGCCCAGCCATTTGTGGCATCCCTCAGCAATAAGTGCCCGCGGCCACACAGGGAATTCTCACCGCACGCACGAGGCCAGGCAGCCCCCATTCTGTGCTGAGCAGGCGCAGACTGTGCAGGCGCCCACAGCCATCCACACTGCGCTCCAGCACATCCACTCCCACCACGCATGGGTTCATCGGGTTAGGGTACTTCCTCATGGCCGCCTTGATCACGGTGTCCCAAGGATGGCTGGCAAGAGAACACAATCAGCATTGGAAGTGGCCCTGAGGCTATGGCTCCTGTGTTTATTCCAGCCAGGCTGCCCTGGGTGTCTCCTGGGGGGCGAGGGGGGGGGGGGGTTGGGGGGTGGGAAACAGGTTTGTGCTGAGGCTACACAGAGCCATCAAGCTTAGTTGATCGCTGGCTTTCCTGTCTTGGTCCTCCTCCAGCCCACAGGAGGCAGAAACCTTTTGTGAGCACTTCTCAGCAATTAGAGTGTCTCCCTGCCTTCGCTTCGCTGGAAACTGGCTGCGGTCCTTAATTCAGGATGACCCTGACTTCCAGGGTCCTTCCAGGGCTTATGGTTCTACCAGACTGCCTGGCTATCCGGTAGAATCCCAAAAGTCATTTTAAGGATGTCCCAAGAACTCCCCAAGGTTTCCCTTGCAGAGTCACACTTATCTAAGTCAGAGCTCAGTGCTAAGCTAATTCATCTCTTGCTCTCAGAGATGCCAAAGCCTCAGGCAACAGCCCACTACTGACCAGAGCCATGCCCTTGGTTAGGCTGGACCTAACCTCAGACCTCAGATCCTGTAGGTTGGATCTAACCTCAGACCTCAGACCCTGTAGGTTGGACCTAACCTCAGACCTCAGACCCCTGTGATGGAGCCAAATTAAAGGAGCCTCCCTTCCAGAAGTTCAACATGGGCCTTCCTCCATTGCTGAGAACTACTGTCAAGTCAGCTAACCTTCCCTCCCTTCCTGATATGCTGGCTGTCCTGGAAGTCTCTCCAGCAAAGAGAAGTGTATCGCCAGGACGCCATTGTTTCTTTTTATAATTCAGACTCAAATGATAAACACCTTGTTTAAATATACATACAGAAAAAAAAAACCACATTAGTTATAGTAGATATATGTGGGTTTTGTTTTGTTGTTGGTTTTTTGGTTTTTGGACAGGATTTCTCTGTGTAGTCCTGACTGTCCTGGACCTTCCTCTGTAGACCAGGCTGGCCTCGAACTTAGAGATCTGCCTGCCTCTGCCTCCCGAGTGCTGGGATTAAAGGTATGCACCACCACTGCCTGGCTGCGTTGTTTTATTTGCATGTTTGTATGTGCACCCACGTGTGCTCACGGAGGCTAAGAGAGTATCGGATCCCCTGGAACTGGAGTTATCTGCTGAGAGCAGTCTCTAAAGCTATCTCTAAAGGACAAAACCCAGCTGGCTGTGTTGACACATGCCTTTAATCCCATCAGGGAGAAAGAGGCAGACAGAACAGATCTGAATCTGAGGCTAACCTGGTCTATAGAGCAAGTGCTAAACAGCCAGGACTACACAGAGAAACCATGTTTCAAAAAACAAACAAAAAAATTAAGTGGCAAAGTCTAGGCACAAAGTCCATAATTGCACCCACTGGCTGAAGCAAACACTAATATACAGCCAGCATGCAAACCTGGTAACATTAGGTATCGAGAATGGCATGGCTGGCTGAAGGCACCTCAGCCGTTCATGGGAGCGCCTGCTGGCTCATTTTTAGCTGCAAGGGCACAAAGCTCTCTCTGGCAGATGAGGAGTTGAATGGAGACCACTCTTTAAGAGGCAAAGTCCCAGCTACACTGAGACATGGCGTGACTGTCCTATCTCAAAGGAAGGGAGGCCTCTGCTGACACCCACTCCTGAATGGTCCCAAGCATCCATGGCAAGGTCTGCCTGGAGCAACAAAGAGCAGATAGGAGGACTAACTGTGGCTTCCATGCTGTATTAGAGTTCTCTAAAGGAAGAGAATGGGGGGTGTGTGTGTATGAATTGTTTGATTATATATATTAAAGAGGATCTGTTAGATTAGCTTACATGGTACTGTCTAGGTAGCCCCCACAGTGGCGGTCTCACATTGGAAAGGCTGAGAATCTGATACCTGCTCAACCCATGGGGCTAATCCCAGTAGTCCCAATCTGGTGTTGAAGGCCTGGAGGACTACTAGAGAGCTGCTGGTCTTCAGGCTGTGTTGGAATCCTGAAGAACTGGTCCTAATGTCTAAAGTCCATAGAGGGATGCCATAGCAACAGGAAGGATAGACTTGCCGGCAGGAGTAAGAGCAAGCAGAGAATGCAAAGCTTCCCTCTTTCACATCCTTTGATCTGAGTGACCATCAGAAGGTGCTTCTCACACTTAGGGTGTGTCTTCCCGCTTCAAGTAATCTGGTCAAGAAAGTCCCTCGCAGGAGTGTCCAGCAACTTACACTTCAGTTGATCCGAGGTCCAGTAAAGTCAGCAATGAAGACTCATCACACCCTAAGGAGTGAGAGTGTCTAAGGGAGAACCCCAGTCAACAGCAAGGTGATAGAAACCACTGTCCAAGATCTGCCTAAATCAGCCAGGCGGTGGTGGCACAGGCCTTTGATCCCAGCACCTGGGAGGCAGAGGCAGGCAGATCTCTGTGGGTTCAAGGCCAGCCTGGTCTACAGAGCAAGTTCCATTACAGCCAAGACTACAAAAGAGAAGGACTGTCTTGAAAAAACAAAACAAAAACCAAACAAAACATTAAAAAAAAAAAAGATTTGCCTACAGCATTCAGTGAAAATGCCAGGGTGGGCATACATGGGGAACCACTTACCCTGTAAGGGGAACAGTTAGCCTAGGAGACCCACCATGGATCCAGGAGTCTGCTCTTTCCACTTTTGCTTATTTCTAAAAGCTGTCGGTTTGGTTGTTAAGAGGCAGTCACAGGACCAAAAGCTCAACTCAATCCTACCTCCAGAGGATTCTACAGAGCGGGCCACATCCTGGGGGCTCTGGACCTGGTTGTCCCAGTGTGACTGGGACATTACTAGCCCTCAGTACACAAACATTGACACTGATGACTTAAAGCAATAGGGGAAAGTGCTAGACTTTCCCAGCAACGCAGGCCAGGCTCCAAACCACAGTCTGGTCACACTGCTCACACACGCACTTAGGGAAACAACTCAGGATTCTCTAAGGAGTATGTGATGAAATGGTAAAGTGGTTAATCTGATCATCACTTGACCCCTGAGGACTCTTCTCTTTGACAATCTGCAAGAGAACAGGAAGCGTGCCAGAAATCTCTCTGCAGGACAAGCCGAACTCGGGGCTGCCCCGAGTCTATCAGGCAGCTGTTGTGTTGAGAGCACGCACAACAAGCTACCTCTCAACGCCCCCTGCTTGCCCTTAAAAGAACAATGCACACACTGTTCGCTCTCTGGGAAGTTAAGGGAGTAAGCCTGTCACTTTAAGGCAAACATCTTTAGTGTTTTTTGCCCAAAGAGAAAACCTGAGCTTCTGAATGAAAGCTGAAACTTTAGGAAACTTGTATCCCTTGCCATAGAATAACTGGTCCATACCACACACATCCCTCAGGAGGGCTACACTGCTTTTTGGTCAGGCTGTTCTCGTCACAGCAACAGAAACCCTAAGGACAGACATATTTATGTTTTACAACTTATCTGTGTGATGCTGGACTCTACCCATACACCTCAACCAAGACTATAAATTACAAAATACCAGATGCATAAGTAGATAAGAAAATCAAACTACAGAAAAACAGAAATCATGGATACTATTTTTTAAGTACCGGAGTCTCCCAATTTCTCCAAAATTCAGTTAAGTTTCTGATTCTTTTTTTATTGTTGATAGACATTTTTTTATTGTTGACAGAGGGTCTTATATATGCTCAGCTGACCTTGAACTCCTGATTTTCCTGCCTCTGCCTCCCAACTGCTGGGACTATAGGCATGTACCACTCTGCCAAGTTAATGGGGGACTGAACCCAGGATTCATACATTCAAGGCAAATATCTCTCATCCTTATCCCAGTTTGTATAGTAGTATAGGCTTAAAACCAGGCACGGTGCCGCATGCCCTGTCATCTGAGCACTCAGGAAACGGACATAGAAGGATCAGAAATTCAAAGTCATCCTTAGCTCCATAGTAAGGCCATCCTGGGCTACGTGAAACCTTGTGTCCAAAAACAAAAGGGAGAGGGGGCTATTATTGTTTATTGCAATGAATTAATACTTTACATTTTCAATTACAATTCCTAATGGTAATATACAGTTGGTTGGCTGTTTTTTAAGGTAGGGTCTCTGTATGCCTCAAGACTCTCACTCCTAAATCCTGGGGTTACAGTCTGTGCCGGTATCCCTAGCTCTGTGATATAGTAACTAATATAAGATACAATCAGCATAAACAAAACTGAGAGCCTCACTATCTCCAAGATTCAGTCCAGGGTCGCTTGTCTCTGAGATGAGGCAGAACACAAGGACAAAGGTCATGGGGTGCAGAGGAACAGCTCACCTCAAGACAGAGAGAGCAGAAAGGAGTAAGAGAAAGGGTAAGAGACATGTCCCTTCAATGGCACACCTCAGGTGACTTCCCTTCAACAAGGTCCCAACTTACATGGGTCCACCATTTCCCATTTTCAATGTATTAAATCAACGTTGGGTCACAGACCTCATGACCTCATCTCCTATGGCAGTGGTTCTCCACCTGTGGGCCACGACCTCTTTGGGGTCACACATCAGATGTCCTGCATATCAGATATTTACATTATGATTCATAACAGTAGCAAAATTACAGTTATGAAGTAGCAAAGAAAATGATTTTATGGCTGGAGGTCACAACATGAGGAACTATATTAAAGGGTCACAGTATTAGGAAGACTGGGAGCCACTGTATTGGAAAAGTTCTTGCAAACATACCCAGAGGCATGCCTTACTAATCTCCAGGTGTCTCTCAACCCACAATAACGGCCAGCATTGGCCATCACAGGTCATAAAAGTATTGAACAAGCACAAGTGTCCTTTCGATAAGGTAGGGCAAATTATAACATTCATACAATAGGCGATTATATAGCTAGTATAATCAAGCTGTATGTATATCAACTTATATCCATACATATGTATCAGCTTAGTTAAGAGCTCCAAAACACACTATTGGAAGAAAAAGAAACTGTCAAAAGATCCTTGTGAGATGGTGTCAATGACCCCTAATTGGGAAAAACAAACCACATTATGTGGATTTATACATAAACAGACATATATGTGATGGTGTGGATTCTGGCATGTTTACCACATGTCAGCATGTTTACCATCTCAGCTGCCACTGCTGAAAAGAACAAGAGACAAAATTGAAGAGAAGGGAAAGTGGACATTTTCTGCCTCTCTGAAAGGTTAATTTCTTTTTCCAGCTCCTTACTAGAAAGCAAGCTAGCTGTAGGTCCATCTTCTCAAGCTCTACTGCCCTGAGTGGATGCTGACGGCCTCTATGGAGGCCCTTACTCCAGAAGGGCATCTGGTCTCCCTGTGAGCTGCTCCCTATGAACAGAGCCAGGGGCAGGCACTGACAGGGTACCTGGGACACAAAACAATGAACTAGTACATGCTACCACGTGTGTGAGCCTCAAAAATGATGATGATGATCCTTTCCAAACCAAACCAGACACAGAATACCACATATGATATTGACTATTTACATAAAATATCCAGGAGAAAAATCTACAGAAATGGATCTGTGGTTTCCTGGGGCAGGAACGGGGAGGGAGTACATCTCCCACATAAAGTTCAGTATCTCTTTACAAGATAACAGAAATGTCCTAAAGCTAGATAGATCACCATGGTGATGGCTGCACAATTTGCAAAAAAAAAAAATAAAAAGAAATAAAAACACACAAAATTTCTGTAACTATACTAAAAATTATTATTATTATTATTTGATTTTTTCGAGACAGGGTTTCTCTGTGTAGCCCTGGCTGTCCTGGAACTCACTCTGTAGACCAGGCTGGACTCGAACTCAGAAATTCACCTGTCTCTGCCTCCCAAGTGCTAGGATTAAAGGCGTGCGCCACCACCGCCCGGCCTGAATTATATATTTAAATTTTCCTCATGTTCTCTTTTCACATGTGGTGTGCATGAGGGTGAGTGCTGTGCACAGGAGCATGGGGGTGTGCATGCTCGTGTGCGTGGGTGTGCTTGTGGAGGCCTGAGACTGATGCAGAGATCCTGTTATACACTTTTTCACTCAAGCAGGGTAGTCCTGCCAGCCAGCTTACCCCAGGCATCCCCATCTTTACCCTACCAAGCTAGAATCACAGGCCAGCCGCTCCAATCAGATTTACACGGATTCTGGGGACCTGAACCTCAGTCCCCACACTCACATGGCAAGGACTTTAACCAGTGAGCCATCTCCCCAGTCCAGAACTGTAGAATACGTTTGTAAATGGACGACTCGGGGCCAACAAGAAGGCTGCTAAAGATGCTGCTGTCAAACCTCGGAGTCTGAGTTGGATTTCCAGATCCACATGGTAGGAGTTGAGAACCGACTCCCCCATGTTATCTTGACTGCAGCTTGCACAATGTGGCTCGTGTTCACACACACACACACACACACACACACACAGTAATTAATTAAATGTAATTTAAAAAATATTAAAAAGAGCCAACCTTTGTGACACATAGCTTTAATCCCAGCACTGGGGAAGCAGAGGCAAGTAGATCTCTGTGAGCTTGAGGCCATCCTGGTCTACACAGCAAGCTCCAGGCCAGCTAATGCCACATAGTGAAACCCTATCTCAAAAAAAAAAAGAAAAAAGAAAAATAGCAGGGCAGTGGTGGCGCATGCCTTTAATCCCAGCACTTGGGAGGCAAAGGCAGGCGGCTTTCTGAGTTCGAGGCCAGCCTGGTCTACAGAGTGAGTTCCAGGACAGCCAGGGCTATACAGAGAAACCGTCTCAAAAAACAAAAACAAAAAAGAAATAGATATCTTTTATAAATTGTATTATCTGAATTAAAAGTAGGTTGTATATATGCAAATGCTTTGAAAACCATGAAAATGTTATGCAAAGATAAATGTTATAACATGAGCATTTTCTGTCAGAAAACCCAAGTATTCATAAGACTGGTTACAGTGTCTTCCAAGCCAGTCTGTGATTAAGTGGCAAAAAGTGGGACTGTGCCTGGAGAGATGGCTCAGCAGTTATGAGTGAGCAAGTCCTTGTCTTTTAGAGGACCTGAGCCAGGCAGTGGTGACACATGCCTTTAGTCCCAGCACTTGGGAGGCAGAGGCAGGCGGATTTCTGAGTTCGAGGCCAGCCTGGTCTACAGAGTGAGTTCCAGGACAGCCAGGGCTACAAAGAGAAACCCTGCTTCGGAAAAAAAAAAAAAAAGGAAAAAGAAAAATAATCTCCCCAAAACACACATACATTAAAATGAGTGGTAACACATTACAGATTACAAAATGTAAATAATAAGGATTTTTTTAAAAAAAGAACGGAAGCTGCATAAATGGTCAAAATTGTGAGCAGTGATTTTCCAGTGGCAGTCAACACTTCAGGACCCTTAGGGCTACTCTCAGCGGGTCCAAAGTCTGGCATCTCTGTATGACTTTCTACCCGACTTTGCATCTAGACGGTACAAATTACATCTAAATCTTGGGGAAACCTTCAGAAAGCCTGCCAACTTTAACAAAAATTTACATACCACCCGTTTAAGTTTCCTCATTTAAAAAGAGTTTTTTTTCTAGAAGCGGATGCTATAGCTCTGCGATGGAACACTTTTCTAGCAAGCTCGAAACACTGGGTCCGGACCCAGCACTATCGAAATATAAAAATGAAGAGGCCAGAAGTTCTGAACCCAGGTGATCAATTTTTATTAAAACTTTACACTTTAAAAGACAAGGGACGACAATTCTGTTTCATGCAGTCTCTCCACATCCACCCCCGCTTGGAACGAAAAGCATCTCTAATCGGGATCAGAAAGTCTCAAAAAAAATCCTTTTTTCTTTGAAGAAGATATCAAAACACTCGATGACAAGGTGGAAGGCGCCCTACGGGTCAGGGGAGAACTCGAGGCAGTTCGCGGTGTCCCTAGTGGCTTGGAGGCGTCCGTGTGCACTTGTATTCAGGACCAAACGCCCCAAACGCCTCCTCACGTCTAGATTTCTCCCGAGCCCAAGCCCCTCGGGCACCGCTGGCCGCAGGCCGCTGCCCTACTCCGGATGGATCGCGACGCCCCGCGGCGCAGCTCGCAGCCAGCACAAACCGGCTGAGGAGGCCTCGCCAAGCATCCGCCGCCACGCTCCCGGCCTCAGCGTGATCCCGGCCCCGGCATGATGCCGGCCCCGGAGCCCCTGCCCGTCCCGTATCCCCGCCCTTCCCCGAGGCCGCACGGCTCTGGCCACGTCCGCGCATTTCCCAGCGCAGCCCTGGGCTGGCTCACCCGAACACGTGCTCCGAGCTCCAGATCTTCATCGCCGCAGCCGCAGGCCCAGGGCGCGGGCTCGGCGCTCTGCGGGATGCTGCGCGGCGCCGTGGGGGCGGGGCGCCGGCTGTACCGCCTCCTGCGTCACGTGGCCCGGGCTGCGGCGGCTAAAAATAGGGAGGTGGGAGGCGAGTGGTACCCAGCGCCGCGCCGCGCCGCGCTGCGCAGGGACTTGCGCGAGTGCGCAGCTTCAAACGGCAGCTCTGAGCTCTTCGAAGCTGTCCAAACCCTGCCCGTGCCCTTTCCAACCACACGCGAACGTCGTGGACAAACTAGAACTGCCAATTCAAAATAAACAGTCTGGATATTGAATAAGCTTAAAACCCCAATGCTATCGATGCGCATCACAGGCAACCCAGTAGAGAGACTACAAAGACTGAGCCCTCACCGCTAAGAAACAGAAGTAGCCTTCTGCAAATGCTTTTTACGTGAACAATATGTGGTCCTGCCCCAAAGGGCTTGAGGACAAAGGCAGACTTTGTCCTAAAGTTATTAGTAACTGGAGCGTTGCTCCAACGGAGCTAATTGCCTTTATTTCTGTAGACATGGAAACAGTTCTCGCCTCGGGGGAAGTAAAATCCAGTTTATTTTTGAGCCAAATATGACTGATCATGATCCAGGAACTTCCCTGAAAGGCATGTCCCACTCCGGATGCCGTTACTTATGTGAACCTGTTACAGCACAAAGAAAATCACAAATCGTGGCATTTACCAAGTAAGTTAGCAGGGACTAGGGCAACGGAAACTCCGCTATAGGCCTCTTAGCATTTGGACTGGTAAAGAGTCAGTGGTCTGCTATGAGGTTTACTGTAACGGTTCTGATAGGCAAGGATATTTGTTCGGATACATGAGTGTGCAATTAATCGTCTTCAGAGGGACTGAAAACCGGGCTGCTGGGTAGGTATGGCAGCCCACATTTAATCTAAACTCACTGAAGGTAGAGACACGGAATCTAGCAACCAAGATGGCTAGCTAGACTAAGAAGCTACCGTTTAGCAAGAGATTCCGTACATATATTAAGTACCTGCACACACACCATGTGTGCCCACACACATGCAAATATGAGCATAAGCACTACACACAAATACAAACAAAAGAGAAAAATTTTAAAAGGACTAAGAAAAGCTCTAGATAATTTGGCTCTAGTCTGCAACATTTTAACTCCCCATAAGCACTAAATTCAGTCTGTTAGCCTTGGAGTCTTTAACAAGGTCTGTCTTTTCTTTTTCCTGGGAACTTCAGAGAAATATATTGATCATAACTTGGGCTGGTGTGGTGGCTCATGTTTATAATCCCAGCACTTGGTATGATAGAAAAAGATGAGGAATTAGAGGCCAGGCTGGTCAACATAGCAAGTGTTAAATACAAAGTAAGACATGCCAGACCTGGTAAGACACTGTATAAACTGAGCTTAGCTGTGCATACCTGGGGCATCTTCAGTTTGAGGGCTTGGCTGCAGGAAACACAAATAAAAAAAAAAAGAGTAAAAGGAGGTTGGGAATATAGCTTATCAGTAAAGCAGTTACATAGAATGAGCAACGGTCATGGCTCAATCCCCAGCATAGGCAACAAATATCAGAAATTCACCTCTTTCAGATAAGAGGTATATTTGCAAACTGAAATCTCATGGCCTCTGAAGTTATACTCTGATCCTAGGGGGAAAAAAGGATGCCGTCTTCCTTGATGTCACCATTTCAAAGGGATGGCTTCAAATTCTTTGAGGAAGACTAATCCTGATGAGTTAAAACTGGAAAAGGCCTTATTTAACTCCCTGCAAACATGTGCATACATCTCAAGAAGAGAAGGCCTCTGCAGCCAGGTGTGGCTGCTCACACAGGTTATCCCTCAGATTCAGAGGCAGGTTAAAATCAGGAGTCTAAACTGAGACTACCCTTAGGGTGGGCAGACAGCTCAGTGGTTAAAAACATTTTCCACGGCTGGGCGGTGGTGGTGCATGCCTTTGATCCCAGCACTTGGGAGGCAGAGGCAGGCGGATTTCTGAGTTCGAGGCCAGCCTGGTCTACAGAATGAGTTCCAGGACAGAGAAACCCTGTCTCGAAAAAAAAAAAAAAAAAAACCCATTTTCCACATAAAACCTGACAACTTAAATTTGGTCCTTACAGTGGAAGGAGAGAATGAACTCATGAAAGACGTCCTCTGAGCTCACTCATGCCACAGCAAACCTGCACTCATATACTCACAATTAAAATAAAAACAGCTGGGCATAGAGGCAGGCAGCCACATCTCAATATTTAGGAGGAGGATCAGGAATTCAAGTCAACCTAAGCTATATAGTGAGTTCAAGGCCAGCCTGGGATACAAGAGACACTGACTATAATGAGGGCAGTGGTGCAATTACAAGTTTTCTAAAATAACCCCCCTAAGAAAGATAAAATGACAAGTGGGGAAGGGAGGGAGAAAAGGGAGAGTCTTCCCTTCGTTAACATGGGACATGCATTATTTGGTGAAACGGGGCTTAAGGTGTGGTTGTTTCTTCACGTTCATCTCTTTAATTCTCAGATTATCCCGTTTTACAGAGGGAGTTCAAGTCCGTTTGAATCCGACCCACAAGCTCTACACCAGACCACATCTCAGCAAGGACAGCTGTGGTGTAATCTTCCCAATTTACAACTACCAAGACCAGAGACTTCATCTGACGGGAAAGGGAACCAGGGGGTCTATCTCTTTGTTTTTGTTTCGAGGCAGAATCTCACTATTTGTGGCTTCAAACTAGCAATTCTCTTTCCTCTGCTTCCCAAGTGTTGGGAACAGGAGTGAACCACCACACTGGCTCTTGTTTAATTTTGATGACTTATCTATTCCACGGTTCATGTAATGGGTCCCTGAAGCGCCTCTCATCCAGCCCACCCACAGCTGCTCCACCCTGTGTCTTGCTTCACAGTGACCCTCTGTATGGTGCTAATGGCAGCACACTGTCCTGGTATCTCACTGGGTAGCGAGAATGCCTCTTTTCTCTCAGCACTCTCCCTGAAAGCATGTCCACTGACTCCTAAGCCTGCATCTGTGAGCTGGCTAGTTTTATGTCAACAGGACACAGGCTAGCATCACTGGAGAGGAGGGAGCCTCAGCTGAGAAAATGTTTCCAGAAGATGGGACATTCCATAATAATGTAGAACATTTTCATTAGTCTTGAATGGTGAAGGGCCCAGCCCCCAGCCCATTATGGGTGGGGCCTGGCCTGGTGGTCCTGGTTCTTTAAGAAAGCAGGTTTAGCAGGCCAGGAGGAAGCAATCCAGTAAACTGCGCCCCTCCATGGGCTCTGCATCAGTTCCTGCCTCCAGGTTCCTGCCCGGTTTGAGTTCCTGTCCTGATTTCCTTCAATGATGAATAGTAAGTGTAAGCAAATAAACCCTTTCCTCCCCAAGTTGCTTTCAGAAGGTCATGGTGCTTGATCACAGCGATAGAAACCCTGCCTGGGACATCTCCACGTCACTTTTTCATCAAACTTTAGTCTCATGCCAGCAGCCTGGGTGCCTACGAAGTCCCACAGCAGGCTCCATGCACCATACCCAGGGTCTCCAAGCAAGAGAGACCATTAGTCTGTCATATCCCTTAAAGCCAGTGAGCCACAGTCTTCTGAACTCTACCCTTACACAGGGTGCTAACCCTCTCCTCTATCCCCATCCTGCAGGAGGCAGCCAGTCTTCGGCTAAGGTTGGACCCCCTTCATGAGTTACTTTTCTCTAAGCCTTAGGGCCTTTATCCAAGAAAGGAGCCAGCTGGCAGTAGCTACCCCAAGGGTAGGGGAGACTGGAATGAAACTGTAAGGCTAGCTTCCGCAGGGTGACTTGACAGCTGTCATTGCTATCCTCTGACCTGCACCCTAGCCCCACCCACTTCCTCCTGCTGACTGGTCTCTGACTCCCATCAGCCTGCCTGAATACAAGGTGCCACCCCATGCCCAACAGCTGTGACTTGTCCTTCAGGAACTGTCTCGTGCCTAGGCAGGCATGCCCTACAGACCTCAGGGCTGCCTTTGGGTGCCCCTCCCACACTCCCAATACTAGGAAGTCCTCCTGCACCTTTGGCTTTATTCAACAAACTCCTTGGCTGCCGGACTTGATGGTCTGTCTCTCCTACCAGACTCACACTGAGTTGGGCTGGTTTTCAGGCCTGCTCAAAGGCCTCTTGAGTGGGTATTACTGGAGCAAGATTCAGAAATTATCCTTTTTTTTTTAAATGATTGTCCTGAGCCATTAAAATGTTGGCTAAAGTTTAAAAAGTGAGTCTCAACCTCTCTGAGCTCTCCAAGGACAGGACCTGAGCCTCATTTGAGCTCTCCAAGGACAGGACCTGAACACTGTTTGAGCTCTCCAAGGACAGGACCTGAACCCCGTTTGCTGTGCACACAGGACCTAACCAAGTCTCTGGCAAACAGGCGGTATTTGCCAATTGCTTGTTTAGTGAGTCAAGAATCATTCCTAGGGAGTGATAAGGCCAAGAGTGGCCTGGCCCTGGGTGACAAGCACACCACTTAGGATAACTCCCAGCAGCCAGCTAGTGTAGTGTTTCCAGCCCTGTTCAACTCTACTGACCCCCTGGGGGAAACCTACAGGCATGTCCAGCAGTGGTCCTGTGCACATGCTGTTTCAGACAGGTTTATACTTTGTGGTACAGGCTGGTCTCACACTCCTGATCCTCCTGCCTCAGCTTCCCAGTGCTGGAATTATCATAGTCAGTGTGTGTGTGTGTGTGTGTGTGTGTGTGTGTGTGTGTCTGTCTGTCTGTCTGTCTGTGTTGTGTTGTGTTGGAGATGAAACCCAAGGGATTAAGTATACCCTCTATCTACCACTGAGATATATTCTCCCATTCTTTAAATGTCTATTTTTGGCCAGGCATGGTAGTGCACTCTTTTAATTCTCTCTCTTTCCTAGCAGGGTTTCATTGAGACCTGAGCTAACATTAAGATAGATAGATAGATAGATAGATAGATAGATAGATAGATAGATCAAGCTGGTCTTGATCTTCCTGCCTCTACCTCCCAAGTGTCAGAATTTTTTGTTTTGTATTATTTTGTTTTTTTTGTTTTTGTTTGCTTTTTGAGACAGGGTTTCTCTGTGTAGCTCTGGCTGTCCTGGAACTCACTCTGTAGACCGGGCTGGCCTCAAACTCAGAAATCCACCTGCCTCTGCTTCCCAAGTGCTGGGATTAAAGGTGTACACCACCATTGCCCACCTCTAAGAGTCAGAATTAAAGGCTTGAGCCACCGGGTATAAATCATATATTTCTTTCTTTCCTTTCTCCTCCTCCTCCTCTTTGTAAATAAAAGACTCTGTTCCTAAAAATAGGTGCATGCATTTGAGAGTTGCTATACTCAAGTAGTTGCTTTTTGTTTGTTTTGTTTTTAACTTAGAAAGAAAAACCAATTCTCCGACGGGAGAAATTTCAAAAAACATTTGGAGTTGCTCCCTGTCTCTTTCCCATGGGTACCTGTTTCATTCATTACTCAGAACTACAAGAAGACACAGGCTCGGGTGTATCACCAATTCACTAATTCAACAGCAGTAAAGACTTTGTTTATAGACACTTACTGGTCTGCTGTGTTGTCAGAGCAAACAGAGCACCAGCAACACAGAGTTCCTTGCCCTATCTAGGTTTACTGAGCTCTTCCTGACAGAATACACTGGGAGGGGCTGAGGATGTGGCCCAGTGGTATAACTTCCTTAGGCCCTAGTGCTTTGGGTTTAAATGCCAGCACTGGAAAGAAAATTACTGGAGGAGCTAGAGAGATGGCTAGTGGAGCACTAGCTATTCCTGCAGAGATATGGGTTTGGTTCCAAGCACCCCCATAGTGGCTAACAACCATCTGTAACTCCAGTCCCAGGGGGATCTGATGATCTATTCTGACCTCCACAGGCTCTGTGTGAATGTAGTGTATACACAGACATTTGGGCAAAACACTCATAGTGCATAGGCAAAAAATAAATCTAAAAGGAATTACTGGAATCCAGACATAATCATATCTATCTTGAGCCTTATTTTGCAGAGGTATTCAAGCATATTATTATTGTTGTTCTTGCTGCTGCTGCTGCTGTTGTTATTATTGTTTTTTTTTTTTTCAGACAGGGTTTCTCTGTGTAGCCCTGGCTGTCCTGAAACTCACTCTGTAGACCAGGCTGCCTCAAATTCAAACATCTGTCTGCCTCTGCCTCCCAATGCTGGGATCAAAGGCTTGACCTACCACCGCCCTTCTTCCTAGGATATTCTTAAAACAAGCTGTGATCCTTTTCTTTCTGTGATGTTTTCTTTTCCCAACCCCCACTCAGAGGGGGTTGTCAACACACACCTTAAGTTTTCCTCCTTATTTCTGTTGTGCACACATTAATTCTATATAGTTTAGTTCGCATAGCTTTTCAATGGGAACCTGGGAAGCTGTTTCCTTGCAAACCTTTCTCTGACACGCCTCTGGCTTTGCAGTACATACTTTGAGGTGGTTATCACCAAGAAGTCTGATGTGCCCAGGAGTCACCCATTCTCTTGCAAGAAGACACATTGGGCTGTTTTTGCTTTGCCAAGGATTGAACTCAGGGACTTGTACATCTTTGGAAAGCCCTCTGTCTCTGAGCTATGCTCCAGCTCCAAACCTAGTGACGTTATGACATTACCAGTTTATTTTACTGTACGATTGAGGAAACATTGCAAGGAAAATAGTGACTCACTCTGAGGAAACTGCTGGTTAAGGAATTCTGAATGCTGTGCTGGCATCGTTCATACAGCTTGTGTTGCTAGACCTCAGGGCTACTGTTGTAATCCCTGATATTTTTTTCATTATCATGTAGAAGATTGTAAGTGGACATTTTTAGAGTATTTTATCTGAGACACGTTATCTGGGGACAGATCTTGCACACAGCTTTGTCTTGTGGAAAAATCTTAGGATCTCAAAAGATAAACTATGGGCAAAAGCAAAAATCATTTAATGATAATTTCAAAAGAAGCCCAAATCAACCTCGTAAACCTATTTTAAGGCTTTTTGGTTTGGTCTGGTCTCTTGAGACAGGATTTCTCTGTGTAGTCTGGGTTGTCCAGTAACTTACTCTGTAGACTAGGCTGGCCTCAAACTCAGAAATCTGCCTCTCTGCCACCAAATCCAGCTTTAAGGTTTTTTATTTTTGTTTTAAATGCAGCTAAGCTGCTGGGTTGTCTTGGAGAGCTTTGTAGATCTCTCCTGCCACCTAGTGGACAAATGCATGCAGCACTGCTCGTTTGGGGAATCCCAAGGTCCTGTCCCGGCTGCCTGTCAGACTGCGGCAAGACACAAGTTCAGGGCCAGCTTGAGCTAACACAGTGCATTCAAGATTACACTGAGCAATTTAGTGAGACTATCTCAAACTTAAAAAAATAATAAAATGGGCCAAGTGTGGAAGTGGCGTCTCACGCCTCCAATCCCAAGAGGAAGGCGGATCTCTGTGTGTTCGAGGCTAGCTTGGTCTACACAGCTAGGTCCAGGACAGCCAGGGCTACACAGAAAAAACGTGTCTTGAAAAAATCAAGATAAATACAGAAGAAATGAAAAAAATAAACTAAGCAGAAAGCATGCATGTGTGTGTGTGTGTGTGTGTGTGTGTGTGTGTATTTTAAGGCTGGGGATATAGTTCAATGCCTGTCTTAACTAGGGTGTGAGTCTCTGTGTTCACTTCCAGCAAACATGTTCATACTCTGTGGAGTACCATAGCACCGTCCTGGAAGCCCATCACTCAGGAGGCAGAGGCAAGCCTGGTCTATACAGTGAGTTTTAAGGCAGTCTGACCTGTATAGTGAACCCGTCTCAAAAGAAACATGCTGTAGACAGTCACTGGCTTGCATATACATAATGTAAATGTTCATTTTATCATCTGAACTGGAAATACATGGGAAGTTGTTTACACGCTCCTAGTGAGTAAGTTGCTTGTTCTCAAGCATGTGGGCCTGAGTTCAGATCCTCAGGCCTCAGGTAAAAAGCAGGGCGTGTGAGCAAATGCCTGTAGCTCAGGGCTGGGACGTGCGCGAAGAGACTAACGGCTCCTTCCTGACGGTCTGCAGGTCAGTCCGTGGCTTAAATAGTGACCTCCAAGTTCAGCAGGCAACCCAGTCTCAGAGAGCGAGTTGGAGAACGATAAAGAGAGACCTTGAATGTTGGTTGGGAAACTTACAAACCATTGCAGAATATGATGGAATAGAGTAAAATCTGCGAGAGCGCTGGGCTGTGGCTTACTTGTCCGGTTGTGTGAGCACTGTCTCAATCCCCAGTACTGGGAGCTGGGAAGGGGGGAGCAAAGAAAGTACTCAATGTCATTAACATACAAAATTCATATAAAGCAAAAATCCATGTGTATAAAGTAGAACTTCATGGGAAATAAAGTGTATTTGCTTGCAAACACATATGAAACAGACTCGGGCATGGAAAAGCTGTCTGTTTAGGGAAGAAATTAAGAGATTTTTCTTTTCTTCTTGCTTTTTTAGCAGATAGCTCAGGCTGGCCCTGACCTTATTCTGTAGGCCAGGCTAGCTTCACACTTACAGTGACCCTCTGCTTCCCAAATGCTGGGATTATAGTCATGAGCTGCTACATGAAGCTCTGCCTACTGAGTTTGAGATACGGGCTCATGACATAGCCTAGGCTGTCCTTGAACTTGCCATCTTCCTGTTTCAGTCTCTCCACTTCTGGGACTATAAATGTGTACATCCACGCCCAGCTCTAGTTTGCCTTTGAACCGCCTTACCCTGGTGGACAGTGGCACTGAACAGCGTCCATATGCCTGTTTAGGCTGTGTTTCTCCCTTTGGGCCTTTGCCAATCGTGTGTGTGTGTGTGTATGTGTCTGTTTGTCTGTGTGTGTGAGTCTCTCTCTCTCTCTCTCTCTCTCTCTCTCTCTCTCTCTCTCTCTCTCTCTCTGACTCTTCCACCTGAGAAGCCAAATCTTTTTTTTAAAGATTTATTTATTTATTTTATTATATGAGTACACTGTAGCTGTCTTGAGACACACTAGAAGAGGGCATTGAATGCCATTATAAATGGTTGTAAGCCACCATGTGGTTCCTGGGAATTGAACTCAGGACCTCTGGAAGAGCAGTCAGTGCTCTTAACCACTGAGCCACCTCTCCAGCCCAAGCCAACTCTTTTAAGTTCAGACTCCATTTTAGAGAACCTGACCTAAGTTTGACCTCAGGTAAACTAACAGGCTGGTATCTAGCATTAGTTTCCTAGTTGCCCCCCCAACAAAACCCGAGCCTAGCTCCAGTCTCTAGGTTATTCCCCCATGAAGCCTGCACCCCCCCAGGATACAAGCCCACCCCCTGCCTAACAACCACCAATGCAGAAGGGAGCAGAAGTTAAGTTTAGGATATGACTCCCAGCACGAGCCAATTATGTTAAAGGCCACAGTAGCTTTCCAATTAGATGCTTGCACACTTACTCCCCGGTTGCTACTTACTATAAAGCATTGCCTTGATAGACATTCGGGGCTCCGTCACCACCAAACCTGTCCTGTGTGACAGTGGTGTGTCAGAGGGGCCCAAGCTAACTTGAATAGAATAAAGACTCTGTTGTGAGTTGCATCAGATCCACTCCTGTCTGTTTTGGGGGATCACTAACATTTCCCTGGCTCTATCACCTTTATGTGGGTTCTTGGGGCTAAATTTAGGTCTCCAGTCTTGCATGGCAAAGACTTTCCCAGGCTGATTCATCTTACCAGCTCGTGCTTATTTTTGAGGCCAAATTCACTCTGCAGCCCAGACTGACCTTGAGTCCTCAGCCTTCCACCCACCCCCAGTCTCCTAGAGTGCCACCATGCTTTCTTTCTTTTCTCACTATTATCATCATCTTTTAAAAAGTATTATCATTATCTTGACAGAGGGTCTCTCTATGTAGCCCTGGCTATCCTGGAACTCACCAGGTAGATCAGGCTGACCCGAAACAACAGAGATCCACCTGCTTCTGCCTTCTGCCTTCTGGGTTTAAAGGCATGTATCACCGGGGCCCTGGCTTATTTTGTGTGTGTGCACGGGATGCATCCTGGAGCCGGAGAAGGTCAAAAGAGAATCAGCTCCCCTGGAAATGGCCTCTCAAGTGGTTGTGAGCTACCCTGGTGCTAGGACTGAAACTCAGGTCCACTGCAAAAACAGTAAGTGGTCTTAACCACCGAGCCTAGAGCAACAATACCAACCAACCAACAAACAAACCACTGAGCCACCCCTGCAGCTCCCTCCTTTTATTCTTTTTAACTGATACCCCCACTTCATTGTGGTACATACTAACAACGTGAAATTTGCCATCTTAGCCACTTAAGGCAATGTGAGATTAACTATGTCACAATTCTGCTCACCATCTACTTTCAGAACTTTATTTTTTTCTTATTCCAAACAGAAACTGTAGCCACTGAGCAGTGGCTCTTAGCCTCCCTTCCCATCTATTTCTGTAATACATTATATTTCTAAGAAGTTGCCAATTCTAGAGCGTCCATCTATGTACGGCCATTCAGTAGGACCTTTCTGTCTGTCTTTTTCCAGTTTTTCGACTTAATTTTCTTCTTTCAAGATTTATTTATTTTTGTTTTGTGTATATGAGTGGAGACTTTGTTTTGGTTTTGAGAGAGAGTCACACTAGGTAGGCTTGGCTGCCCTAGAACACGCTAAGTAGACCAGGTTGGCCTTGAACTCACAGAGATCCACCTGCCTTTGTCTAAGAGTTCTAGGGTTGAAGGTGTGCATCACCATGAGTGTTTTGCCCCAGTGACTAACTGTATACCATGTACCGGCAGTGTCTAAGGAGGCCAGAAGATGGCGCTGATTCCCTGAAAGTGGAGTCACAGACAGTTCTAAACCAGTGGTTCTCAACCTTTCTAATACTGTGATTCTTTCATAGTTTCTCATGTTATGGTGACCTCTCCCATCATAAATTTATTTCCGTTACTCTATTTTAACTGTAATTCTGCTACTGGTATAAATTTGTGTTTTCCAATGGTCTTAGGTGACCCCTTGTAAAAGGGGCATTTGTCCTCCCCTGTTCAGTCTCCCAAAGTGGTTGCAACCCAAAAGTTAAGAACTGCTGTTCTAAGCCATTGTATGGGTGTTGGGAACCCAGATTTTCTGTAGAAGCAAGAGGAGCTCTCAACCAGGGAGTGGTCTCCAGTCTCTAGGCCCACTGTCTTCTTTTTCTACACAATGCAAGACCCTCAACCCATGGGATGGAGCCACCTACATTTAGGGAGGGTCCTCCCTTCTCAATTACATCACTCCAGCAGCTCCCTGACAGATGTGCCCAGAGGTTTGTCTCCCAGGTGAGTCTAGACCCTGTCCAGCTGACATTCAAAATAAACCATAAGAGGCATCTTATAGTTTGAATAGGAATGACTCCCATAGGTTCATGTTTTGAATGCTTGGCCATAGGGAATGGCACTATTAGGGGCGTGGCCTTGTTGGAGGAAGTGTGTCACTGTGGAAGTGGGGTTTGAGGTCTTTTTTTTTTTCTTTTTTTTTTTTGAGACAGGGTTTCTCGGTATAGCCCGGGCTGTCCTGGAACTCACTCTGTAGACCAGGCTGGCCTCGAACTCAGAAATCCGCCTGCCTCTGCCTCCCAAGTGCTGGGATTAAAGGTGTGCGCCACCATCCCCCGGCAGGGTTTGAGGTCTTATATGCTTCAGGTACTTCCCAGGTGGCTCACAGTCTCCTTCTGGTGCTTGCGGATCAAGATGTAGAATTCTCAGCTCCTTCTCCAGTAACTATGTCTGCCTGCATGCCACCATGCTTCTTTCCACGATGATAACGGACTAAACCTCTGAAACTGTAAACCAGCCCCAATTAAATGTTTGCTTTTATAAGAGTTGCAGTTGACCTGGTAGTGGTGGAACACAACTTTAATCCTGGTACTTGGGCGTCAGAGGCAGGCAGATCTTGAGTTTGAGACCAGCTTGGTTTACAGAGTGAGTTCCAGGACAGCCAGGACTACACAGAGGGACCCTGTCCCAACAACAACAACAACAACAAAGAATCACAGTAGTTATAGTGTTTTTTCATAGTCATAAAACCCAAACTAAGACAAGGCACATGCTTAGGGAGGGCATTCAGACACTCATGTGACCACTACGTTCATCTTTTGGAAGAACAGCTCCCATCTTTCCACAGCAGTAATACTGTTCACACTCCTGTCCGGAAGTTTTGATTTCTCCAAAGACTATGGAACCAGAAGTGTGAGCATGTTAGAGGTGGGTGTTCTGCCATGGAGATGCTCACCCTACCATTGTAGACATTTTCACTATAAGATTCATCAATTCTATACTTTTTTTTTTTTTTTGAGACAGGGTTTTCTCTGTGTAGCCCTCGCTGTTCTGGAACTCACTCTGTAGATCAGGCTGGCCTCGAACTCAGAAATCTGCCTGCCTCTGCCTCCCAAGTGCTGGGATTAAAGGCATGTGCCACCACTGCCCGGCAATTCTATACATTTTTTGGAGGTGTAGAACAGAGTTTTTCTGTGCAGCCCTGGATATTCAGGAACTCACTATGTAGACCAGGCTGACCCAGAACTCAGATATCCACTTGCCTTTGTTTCTCCAATGCTGAGATTAAAGGTATTGTGCTACCTTTAATGTTCTATGAGCCTCCCCCTCCTCTTCCCCCTCCTCTTCCTCCTCATTCTCCTTCTTCTAATGATTTGTTAAAAAGATTTATTTATTTATTTATTTATTTATTTATTTTATGTATATGAGTGTACTGTTGTTGTCTTCAGACACACCAGAAGAGGGCATCGTATCTCATTACAGATGGTTGTGAGCCACCATGTGGCAGCTGGGAATTGAACTCAGGACCTCTGGAAGAACAGTCAGTGCCCTTAACCACTGAGCCATCTCTCCAGGCCCTGTGGATCTTCTTTTATGTTCTTTTTTTCTTCCTGTTGTAATTTTGTTTATTTACTTATTTGAGACAGCAACTCCTGTGTTTAAGGGTGGTCTGCAATTCCTCACAAAGCTGAGGATGACCCTGAAATCCTGACCCTTCTGCTTTTCTCTCCTAAGTGCTGAGATTACAGGTATGTGCTATCATGTCCAGTTTGTGTGGCGCTGGGGGATCAAGCCTAAGTCTTCTTGTAAGCTATAAGTACGTTCGACGGAGCTGCACCTCTAAGCCTTACTTCAGTTTCCTAGAGTACAAGCTGAGGACACTGATCTAACATAAACACGGAAGTGTAACAAAAATCCATGTAATCACAGCTCTCACGTCATCTACAAATTTTTCTGTGAAATGAAATGTTTTATTATTTCATTTATATTAAAATAACTCCTAGCTTTCGATTTTCTTTTGACACATGGGCTGCTTAAAAGGATGCTGTTGGTAACAAAAACAAACAAACAGAAAACCAGGAAAAGAAAGGAAGGAAGGAACTTGCAGAAAAATGGATGAAACTGGAAAACATTAATCAAAGTAACCCAGACTCAGAAAAACAAATACTGTGTGTTTTCCCTCATAGGTGGGCCCTGGTCTCTGTTAAACATGTGTACACTTTGGAAGTAAACAAGGGTTAAGGCTAGGAAACCAGAAAGGCAGCCATGAAACTGGACAAAGAAAGGCTTTGAGGGAAGGTGGTGTGCACAATAGAGCAACGTGGAGGGGGAGATTGGGGCAAAAGGGTATAGTAGGGAAAGGAAAGTTGAAGGGAAGGATAAACCAAAGGAAAGATGTATGAAAATCCTATACGGAAACCTGCCACCGAGTCATCGCCCCAGCCCCACTCTTAGTCTTCCTCTGATACCAATTTCTAGTTTTGTTCTATTATGGCTAGCAAGTATACATTGTAGGGTCTCACTACTTATGATCCAGGGATGTCTGGGTAAATAAGCCTGAAAATACCGTGCACAGGAAATTTCTTTTTTCTTTCCTTGTTTGTGGTGCTGGGAATTGGATTTCGGCATTCACACATGCAAGTCATGTGGAAGTTTTCTATAAATATCAACTAGGTTTAGTTTATTCATGGTGATGCTGTGTTAGACATGAGGATGAATAATGCTTAGGGTTAGAAAAGGGACTAAACATTGCCCAAGACAATTTGACTCTGGTTTTGCAACAACCCAACTCTTCATGATCAGGTAGTTCTGACCAGTTAATCAGCACTGCAGAATCTTTAACATAAGCTCAGTTCACAGTAGCGTTTGGGGACAGC
This sequence comes from Grammomys surdaster, assembly GCF_004785775.1. Lineage (NCBI taxonomy): Eukaryota > Metazoa > Chordata > Mammalia > Rodentia > Muridae > Grammomys > Grammomys surdaster. The sequence continues at coordinate 3,877,102 of NW_021604684.1, forward strand.
CAGAGCTACAAACCTATCCCCAAAACACCAGGAGAAAATAAGAAAGTAGCTGTGTTTTGCCCTTTGTAGAACTTGCCTCATGCCTGTCTGAACAGTTAACTACCTGGTAAGTAGTCAGAGTGAATGCTAAAATGTCAAACAAGACCAGTGTTCTCTAGTCCTGAATGAAAAATGGTCCTTTTCTATAGAGCCTTTGCTAAGCCTCTGGTTAACTCTTTAAGGTCCTCCCACCAGCCTTGCTCTCCTTGTTTGGCCCCTCCTGCTTTCCTTCTTCGGTCCCGCCCTCAGACCCGCCTCATCTTCCCCAAACCTCTTTAGGCCCCGCCTCCTTCCCCGCCTCCACACCACCCTTCGCACCAGCTTTACCCCTCCTTGATCTCGCCTACAAAGCCCTCATTTGCTAGCACCTCAAGCCCCGCCCCTCCACAGTCGTTCAAGTCCGCCCCAGCCCCGCCACCTTTACGATCCTCCTTTGACCCCGCCTTTTTTAACCCATCCAACCCCGCCCCTCTGCAGTCTTCCTAACTCTCCCGCCCCTCCAGCTCTTTAATAGGCCTCGCCCTTCACCCCGCCCCACTCTTCCTTTGCTCCCGCCTCCAGCCGGGCTCAGCGTCCCGACCCCTCCCAACCCGAGGGCGTGGTCGGCCGCCTAGAGGGCACGTCGACGTCCGCACGCTGGGGCGGGGCCTGACGAGCACGCGTGGAGCGTGGGTTCGCGTTCTGTCGCGGGTCTCCTGCGCCGGTGGCGCGCAGTTCCCGGAGAACCGATAAGCTGCGGAAGCTGCGGGCAGCCGACCGCCTGCCTTGGCTCCGTGCCTGCGCGCGCCCGGGAGCGGGCCGGGCCCACGATGGCTCACCGCTGCCTGCTGCTGTGGGGCCGGGGCGGCTGCCGTCGCGGCCTTCCTCCCCTGCTCGCGCCCAGCGGCTGCCTGGGTCCAGGCCGGCGGCCCTGCCTCCGTACGGTGAGTCCCGCGTCGCTGCTGTTCCCTCCGGCCGGCTTCCGGCTCGGGCGCAGGTGTCAAGGTCACCAGCCCGGGACTCGTGACGGCCTGAGTTTCCTGGTCCCCGTGGGCGGTGTTTCTCCTGACCCCGGGGCCCTGAGGGCCGCGCTGCAGAGTGGCGTCCGGAGCCCGGGAAGGTCACGCCTCGGCTTTGCTACTCGCTGCCGTGGTCTCCTTGGCTTTCGTGGCACTCAAAAATGACAGACTCGTGGACTGCACCGGCCAGCTGGAGGGAAGAGAGGAGAGAGGGCTGTGGAACCTCCCTTTCCCATCTATTGAATAAGGAGGGCCGTTGCTGGCATCTTGAATACAAATCGGCAAACACCACTGGTGTCAAAATACATACTGTTCAGGGTTGGACCTATGTATTGCAAACAGCGACTATCCGGAGGCTTCGCTGATGATGTAGGGCCACACACTACCTGGTACACTTTATTGAAGTGATGTCGTGTTGGCAGAACCATGACACAGCTTCTTGCTATCTGCCAGCCCAGCACAGGTTTTACTCAGAGGGACATAGTATGGCGGTTGAGGAATATGGTTGGTCACTTGAACCTGGCTTGACCACTTACTGTCCAGCGTCCTTGAGGTGATTAGTCCAGCCCCTTCACTTAGAACCTAGAGGTAATAGTAAAGTATAGCCTTTCAGTATCTGAAAGGAAATGGTGCATGGACCCTTACCAGACTCAAAGGATGCACACCCTCCTATGTGCTTCTGTTTGTTTATGTTTTGTTTGGGGATTTTGGAGATGAGATCTTCCTGTGTAGCCCAGGCTAGCCTCCAGAACCTCCTACCTGGTCCTCCTAATCATGCTGGTTCTTCATACGGTCATCTCTAGATTATTTCAGTACCTAATGTGATGTAAACGGTTAGTAAATAGGCTTTATATCCTACCATTCAACGAATAATGACCAAAACTCAACCCAACCCAACCAACTCCTCCCCACACAGGAAACAACAAAAAACCTCAAACATTTCTCACTGCTGAGGTTGGCCTTGAACTACTGATCCTCTCTGTCTTCCATCTCTCAAGTGTGGGGTTAAAGTTATGCACAAAGTTTGTTGTCTGTGTTCTGTTTTTTGAATGTTTCACCAGTGGGCGGTGGATGTGAGAGTCAACACTATGGGTAAGGAAGGCTGGGGTACCTGGGTCTGGGACATTTACTTTGAGGCTCACTTGCCATCCTCACTGTTCCTGCTGTAGACCATCTGTTGAGTGTGTGACCGTTTTCCCGTCTTACCTTGCTCATCTGATCCCTTCCCTTTTATAATCAGTGGACATTGGACTCAGGGTTCTACTTTGTGACGTTGAATCTCATAAAAAGCCTTAGTGGGACTGTTGTCCCTGTGAGTCACCAGTGAACACAGACATAAGTTCTTGTTTGGATAGCTACCACTAGTTGGTATGCCTGTGAGTGATGTATACCCCTTGCGTAGGGACACCTGAAACATTTCTTTGCTGTACAGAATGCATATAGCCCAGGATGGCCTTAAGCCCAGGATGGCCTTAAACATGTTATCCTCCTGCCTCTGTTTCCTGAGTGTTGGAATTACAAGTATGGTGGCCCATGCCTGGTTTATTAGTGTTTTCGGAGCATCAAACCCAGGGCTTGTGCATTCTAGACAACCACTCCCAACTGCTACATCCTTAGTCTCCAGAGGGCATTAAACTCTCCAGCCTCCCATAGGGCATTTGGAGGTGACAAATATTTGTGGAGGGTAACTTGTGTGTCTGGTTCCATACCAAGCTGCAGAGTCTTGTTGTGTGTTGTGACATGAAGAAATGTCCCCTCGCTTCTGTGGTGTCTTCACTTCTCCACAGCTAACCCTCCACGTCAGTACTTTGAACTGAGAGTATTGAACATGGAGAAACTTTCCTCCTGAAAAATACAATATGTTCCTAGAAGATACAGTCCAACAACTTAGAGAACAGTCCCCTTGTATTATGCATTATAAGTAATATAAAGGTGGTGGCTTAGTTAGGGTTTTACTGCTGTGAGCAGACACCATGACCAAGGCAACTCTAATAAGGACAACATTTAATTGGGACTGGCTTACAGGTTCAGTCCATTATCATCAAGACGGGAACATGGCAGCATCCAGGCAGGCATGATGAGAGTTTTACATCTTCATCTGAAGGCTGCTAGCCTAATACAGGTTTCCAGGCAGCTAGGACTAGGGTATTAAAGCCCATGCCCACAGTGACACACCTTGACACACCTTCTCCAACAAGGCCACACCCCCAAATAGTGCCGCTCCCTTGGTCAAGCATTTTCTTACTTATTTATTTATTTATTTATTTTTAATATTTTATTACATTCCAATCATTGTCCCCTCTCCCCCCTTCCACAGTTCCTAATCCCATTCCTCCTCCCCCTTGCCTCTAAGAGGGTGCTCCCCCACCAGGCATCCCCCACTGAGGCCAGACCAGGCAGTCCTCTGCTATATATGTGTAGGAGGAGCAGGGATGGGGGCACATAGTATTTCTTTTTTTAAAGATGTATTTATTTATTATATATGAATACACTGTAGCTGTCTTCAGACACACCAGAAGAGGGCATCAGATCTCATTACAGATGATTGTGAGCCACCATGTGGTTCCTGGGATTTGAACTCAGGACTTCTGGAAGTGCAGTCAATGCTCTTAACCACTGAGCCATCTCTCCAGCCCCTGGTCAAGCATTTTCAAACCATCATATTTCACTCCCTGGCCCCCCCATAGGCTTGTTCAAACACATGGGTCTGTGGGGACCTATACCTAGTCATAGCATAATTAAAAAATACATTTAGTCCAGCTTCCAAAGTCCCCATAGCCTATAGCATTCTCAACAATGTTAAATCCAAAGTTCAAAGTCGTTTCTGAGATTCATCCAATCACTTAACTGTAATCCCCAAGGCAAGACAGGAAACAAGCTGGACAAACTCCAAACATCTCCATGATTGATGACAAAGTGATTTTCAGATCTCCAACTCCTTTTTCATCTTTGTTTACTGCCACACATTTCTTTCTTCTGGGCTGGTTCCACTCCCTGTTAGCAGCTTTCCTCGGCAGGTATCTCACAGCTGTGGCATCTCTAACATCTTTAGGTCTCCAAGGCAACTTCAGTGTTACAGCTTCTTGTTCTAATGTCTAGTATCCACACGTGATCTTCTGGGCTCCTCCAAAGGGCTTGGATCACTTCTCCAGCTCTGCCCTCGGTAGCACTCTAAGCTCAGGTTGATCCACTCCACTGCCACTGCTGTTCTTGGTGATGATTCCATGTACTGGCATCTCCGATACACTGGGGTCTTCTGCTGCAACTAGGCTTCACCAATAGCCTCTCATAGGCTCTCTTCATGGTGTCAAGCCTCAACTCCTCTGCATGACCCCTTCAGTCCTGGGACATCAATTGTAACTGAGGCTGCACCTTCACCAATGGCCTTCCATGGCCTCTCATAGTGCCAAGCCTCAGCTGTTCTTCATGACCCCTTCATGCCTTCAAAACTAGTACTACCTGGATGACTCTTACACATTACCAAATTCAGCTGCAGCTGAGGTACAACCTTGGCTTTCTCTAGAACACAGCTCCTTCATGCCCTCAGAAACACTTCCCAGAAGATTTCACCTCAGTGATGCTGGTCTCTTCTTAATCACCAATAATTTCTTAGCTTCAGCTAACCAGCATCAACTGTTCCAGTAGTTCCTTCTATTTTTCACTCTAAAGCCAGAGCCACATGGCCAAAACTGCTGAGTTCTGCTGCTTGCAGGAGCTGGAACACGGCCCTCTTGTTCTATTACATTATCACGAGCTTTCTGTTTTCCAACTCCTTCACTGCCTAAGCTTGGCTGTCCTGGAACTTGCTCTGTAGACTGACTTTGAACTCAGATATGCTTGCCTCTCTCCTGAACGTTGGGATTAAAGGTGTTGCCCACCAAGCCTGAACTTAAGCTTCTCTTCACCTAGAACTTGCTGTGTTCTAGGCTGGCCTTAAACTCAGAGATCTGTTTGGCTTTATTTCTTGGAATTAAAGGTATGTACTACCATGCCTGGATCTAAACTTAGTTGGGTAGGATCTTGCCCCAAAGTCATTACTCCCTTAATTCTATTTAATATCCTTCAACACAGGATTGAACTCCATTTCACTTCCTGGTGCCCCTTTAATACTCCAACCATGTGTTTGTTTGTTTGTTTGTTTATTAATTATTTTATATGTGTGCACTGTAGCTGTATTCAAACACACCATAAGTGGGCATCAGATCCCACTGTTGGGAGCCACTATGTGGTTGCTGGAAATTAACTCAGGACCTCTGGAAGAACAGTCAGTGCTCTTAACCACTGAGCCATCTCTCTAGCCCTATATTTTATATTTTTGCTCTTTAAGCTTGCTACGCTTGTTCAAAACTCTCTTCATGAGACTTAACCAGAGAACGAAGGCTCTGCTGGGCTTTTCTGAGTCGTCTTTATCAGTGCAGTTAATATAAATCTCTACCTTAGATTCAGATTCTTCAGAAAGCAGCTACATTCTTTCTTCATCAAGACACCACAAAAACGGTCTCTAGGCTACATACTGAAATAATTCTCCATTGAACCCTCTGGGACCAGGTCTGCATAGTTCAAGTCAATCTCAGTAACAGAGTCTTCCATATTCCTACTAGGATGGCCCATTAGGCCCCATTTAAAGCATTCCGCTGCTTTCCAAATCCAAAGTCCCCAAATCCACATCCTTCCAGACAAAAACATGATCGGGCCTATCACAGCAATACCGTAGTCCCTGGGACTACGGTTTTACTACGGTCTTAGGGTTTTACTTCTGTGAACAGACACCATGACTAAGGCAACTCTTATAAGGACAACATTTAATTGTTGCTGGCTTACAGGTTCAGAGATTCAGTCTAGTATCATCAAGGCAGGAGCATGACAGTGTCTATGCAGGCATGATGTGGGAAGAGCTGAGAGTTCTACATCTTCATCTGCTAGGAGAAGACTGGCTTCCAGGCAGCTAGGACTAGGGTATTAAAGGCTGTTCCCACAGTGACACACCTACTCCAACAAGGCCACACCTCCAAATAGTACCACTCAGTACCAAATAGTGCCACTCCCTTGGCCAAGCATTTTCAAACCATCACAGGTAGTGAGTGAATTACCACTCTTTTTTTTTTTTAAAAAAAAAAGATTTATTTATTTTATATATACGAGTACGCTGTCTTCAGATACACCAGAAGAGGGCATCGAATCCAATTACAGATGGTTGTGAGCCACCATGTGGTTACTGGGAATTGAACTGAGGACCTTTGGAAGTGCAGTCAGTGTGCTCTTAACCACTGAGCCATCTCTCCAGCTCGGAATTACCACTTCTTGTCTGTTCATTAGTAGCTGATGAGCATTTGCGTTGGTACCATTTTTACTATTATGAATGATGTAGCTGTGAGCATGTGTGCATTTTTTTTTTCTAGACAGGGGTTCTTTGTATAACTCTGGCTGTCCTGAAACACACTCTGTAGGCCAGGCTGGCCTCAAACTCACAGAGATCTGCCTGCCTCTGCCTCCTGAGTACCGAGATTAAAAGTGTGCGCCACCATTGCCAGCGTGCGTATGCTTTTTGAATAGTCATGCAATCAGGTTTTTTGAGGGGAAGGAGTAGAATTTCTTGTGTTCTGTGGTATTACTCTAACTTTTTTTTTTTAACATTTGGGGTGTGTGTGTGTACATGTGCGTGCTAAAGCACATGTGGAAATCAGAGGACACCTCCTTCCACTATGTGAGTCTGAGTATTGAGCTTAGGTGGTCAGTTGTGGTGGCAAGTGTCTTCATCCACTAAACTGTCTCACCCCCTCCCCCACTCCCCCATATCAAACATGTTGAGATTTGCTAAACTGTGTTTCAAAATGTCTTGGTCATTCATTACATCTCACTGGCAGTGTGCAAGGACTTTAGCAGTTGGCTAGTGTAAGGATTGTCAGTGACATTTAGCCCTGACTTTCTCATCACAGAAATGAGATAAAGTTAGCATTGTTTATAAGCAGCACTGGCTTGCAACTTCAGGTAAGTACCTGAAAATGAATCAGCACCAAACAGCAGAGTTTGGGTTAAAGTTGTCTTTTGGGTACTGTAAGTCAGATAGACATTGCCAAATGAATGTGCTTAGGTCTTTATACTTGGACCGTGGCCTGGGTTGTGTCTGACTTAGAAGCACCCATGTCAGACACACCAGAAAAGGACATTGGATCCCATTACAGATGGTTGTGAGCCACCATGTGGTTGCTGGGAATTGAACTCAGGACCTCTGGAAGAACAAAGACCTTTGGTAGTTACTGCCTATCTCCTGCTTCTATTGCTAGGCTTTGTGACATCAAGCCTTAGTTCTTCCCAAAGGGAAGTTCACATCTCACTTCAGGGTGTCAGGAATGAAGTCCTTCCCCTCTGTTTTGTAAAATAGCCTCATGCTCTTATTTAATGTCGTGTTGCAGCTTTATCAGTACGCTTCGGTCCAGACAGCAAACAGCAGAAGTTCTCTTCTGAGGGATGTAATTGCTGCTTATCAAAGATTCTGTTCTCGACCTCCCAAAGGTAAGTGCTTTGGTCTGACTCTAGTGCTGTGTATTCTTGCTAAAGGTGGAGTCTCTGAGAGGAGGGGCTTCCTGTGTGGGTACATAGGTTAACCTCATCAGGGTGACTAGCTGTTGTCTACTCTGTCCACACCCTGACTTCAGCTTCTGTCTGATGGTAGCAGGGAAAATTATGTCATCTACAAGTGAACATCTTACAGGTAGTAGAATTGACACCTCCAGAGTGTGAACCATATAATAATATGCGTAAAACCTGATGAATTTTAATTTGAAGATTTTTTTATTTTTTCTAACAGGATTTGAAAAATACTTTCCTAATGGGAAAAATGGAAAAAAGGCCAGTGAACCTAAGGAAGCTGTTGGAGAAAAAAAAGGTAGTTTTAAAAGAAGGTTGAGTTTGTTGTTTTCCTTTGATATTTCTATGAGAGTCACCAGAAGTTGGCTATGTAACTGAATACACCAGAGTTCAGTGGGCCCTGTTTTATTCCTTGATTCTCTTTTTATTTTTCTACCACTTTACACATGGAAGTAGTTCAGATTTTCTTTGGAGAGAGAGACTGACTGCTCAAACACTGTTTAATAGGTATTCCTGATACATAATTTAAACTATTAAGAAAAGTCTTAGAAACCCAACACATGCAATTTTTTGGGATGGTGCAAGATGGGATTTTGTTTGTTTTTAATAAAGATTAAAAAATAATAATACTTATTAATAATTAATTATATTATTTATATTTATTATTATTATTATTATTATTATTTTGTTTGTTTTCCAAGACAGGATTTCCCTGTATAGCTCTGGCTGTTCTGAAGCTTACTCTGTAGACTAGACTAGCCTCGAACTCACAGAGATCTGTCTTCCTTTGCCTCCCAAATACTGGGATTAAAGGCATGTGCCGTCACTGCCTGGCTAAAGATTTATTCTAAATTATGTGTGTTTGTGTGTGAGTATGTGCTCATGTGAGTGCAGGTGTCTGTGGAGTTCAGAAGAGGCCGTCAATCCCCTAGTGTTGAGGTCACAGGTTGTGAGCTGCCTGTGGGGGTGACATGGGTTCTGGGAACCAGCCTGGGTTCTCTGGAAGAGGAAGAAGTACTCTTTAACCACTTAACCATCTCTCTAGTTCCATGGTGCTTTAAAATTTTAAATTAAAAATTTAAATTTAAAAAATGTAAATCCTGATCCTGAAGAGAGCCCTGTTTACTGGCTTGGAGAAGGTTTTTTAAGGCTGGCCAGGTGGACAGATCTTATAGCACCAAGTCTTCTGGTCCCTTTTCATAAGTATTGTGCAGTTGAGCATTTGTTTGACTCCTATTGGCATCCAGTGGCGTCCCTTTTAGGGAAATGTAAGTCAGACCTTTGGCCTTTTGTTATTGGTGGTCCTGGTCGAATATGCTAAGATCTATCATTGAGTGACATCCCCAGGCCAGCCCTTGTTTTTAAAAGGGCCCAGCCCCAAGGCTCTGGTTGCAGTGTTGATTACATGAGCAGCGCTGTAGGATTTACCAAAGGCATAGTCCAATAGTTGGCAGGCTCACCAGTGGTAAGAGACTTACATTACATTATAGCCCTTTGGATGGCACCTTACCAGAGTAAGGAATACTGTCACCCAACCTGTATTGTACAACTCTGTTTCTCAGTGCTATGCTGTCGGGTGGCTTGAGCTGGCTTATGTCACATCTGCCTTTGTGCAGGTAGTGGTTTAGTGAATGTGTCATGAAGCCACTGAGGGTGACAGGTACCCGTGGTCTTACTGCTTGCTCTGTGAGGGAGATTGTTTCATGGTGGTTGGTGACATTAGAATGGTACTTGTAGGTCACTAGGAAGATAGAGAAGAGACAGAATCAATAACTTCATCAATTTGTCTCAGCTCCTTTATGAAGGGTCAGATCACAAACTGGTCACCTCAAGTTCTGAAGGCCACCACGCTTGGCTTTTGTGGTGCTGGAGGCTGAACCCTCGGTTTTGTGTGTGTTAGCCCAGTACTGCCAACCGAGTTACTCTCCCTCCCATGATCCTCCCCTCTCCCTCTTACATTCCCAGCCCAGCACACACTTTGTAACTTTGAATGAGGACTCAAGAATTTGCTCAGGTTTAAACCTGCCCCTCTTTGCTCACACATGTCATACGCCAACAAATTACCCAGCAAGTTACTTAAGCTCAGGTCTTCCTCTGTACGATGTGTGTAACAGTAACATTCTTCTGGGGTTATTGGGTTACTGTGTATATTTTCTGAGGTCCTAGGCAAGTGCATTGGAGCCTCTTGGCCTTTGCCACTTTGTATTAATGTCTTTCCTTAAAGTGTTTTCTGCAGTAACTGATGGTTGGCCAATCAGTGGTTTCCTTTAGGTCCTCAGTCTCAGCCTGGAGCTGCACAGGTCTTGCTGACTGTAGGAGGTGCTGCATGCAGGATATGCTGCATGCTGGACAGGCTGCTCTCTGTTTACAGAATCACAGCTCTCCGGCCCCCAGCCTTCTGGAGGTGCAGGTGGTGGGGGAGGGAAGCGCCGTGGCAAAAAAGAAGATTCTCATTGGTGGTCCAGGTTCCAGAAGGTTTGATTTCAAACTGTTTACTTTTGAGGTTGGGTTGGTGGCCCCAAGAAAAGCCCACATAGCACAGGTCGTATTTGCACACAGAAACTGTGTCCCTCTCTGTCTAGGGTGACTTTCCATGGGATGACAAGGATTTCAGGCTGTACTTTCTCTGGACTACTCTTTTTTGGGGTGGAGTCATGTTTTACTTCCTGATCAAGAGCTCTGGGAGAGAAATCACATGGAAAGACTTTGTCAATAACTATCTTTCTAAAGGAGTGGTAAGTAACATGGGGCTGGGGGTGTTGCAGTTTAGAAGGTGAAATGCAGTTGTGTTAGACCACAGAGTGCCCATCATAAAATAACTGCATGTTGAATATTTTCCTTGAAATTTGTTTTTATAAATTGACAGTTGTTATGGAGGGGCATGTGTGTGTCATGGCATGTGTGTGGAGGTCACAGAACAGCTTTGTGAACCCTACTTTTATGTGGGTCCTGAGGATTGTCTAGGGCTTGCCTTCCAAGCTCCTCCATTTACAGAGCCATCTTCCTAGACATCTTTTTTAAATGTATTTAAGTATGTAAGTACACTGTTGCTGTATTTAGATGCACCAGAAGGGGATATCAGATCCCATTACAGATGGTTGTGAGCCACTGTGTGATTCCTGGGAATTGAACTCTCAGGACCTCTCGAAGAACAGTCAGTGCTGTTAACCGCTGAGCCCCCTCTCCAGCCCCGCACAACCCCCAGCTCCACATTCTTACATTTCGTGTAGCTTCTGTTTCCTGTTGCTAGCATTTTAAGAATCATTGATGAATCCCATGTCATGAAAGTTTTATGCTCTACTTTCTTCTGATAGTCATGTAGTCTTAAGTCTTTGATTTGAGTTAATTTTTTATATACTTAGGTAAAAGATTTATATAGTTACATAAGATTAAACTCCATTCTTTACTCATGGATATCTAGGGTTTTTTTTTAATCGTTTATTATTGAGAATAATTCCTTTCATATAATATATTCTGATTATAGTTTCCCTTCCCCCAGATCCATCCTAACTCCTCACTCATCCAATTTCATGTCTTCATTCTCTTGCTTTCTTTAGAAAACAGGTAAAAACAGAATAATTAAAAAACACAATTAAAAAGCACAAGGAACACACATAGACACACACACAAATCTCATAGAAATCACTAAATCAAAAGCCACAAAACACCAAGAAGATAAAATATTCCCAATCAAAATAAAAGATGAGATTTAAAAAAAAAATCTAGAAAAACACCATTGAGTTTATTTTGCATTGGCCATCTGCTGCTGGGCCCACGTATAAGTGTGGTGTAGTTTATATACACCTATGTACCCATATAAGGGCCCCTAAGTGTGGTTTGTTTTATATATACATATGTATAATATATGTATTGTATATAAACAAATATATATATAATCTGTATACCCATGTAAGAGCCCCTAAGTGTGCTTAATGCCCAGTGAGATTTCATTGGAGAAATGAACTTTCCCTTTGAAAACATAGTGATTTGAAGATAGCTTCTTGGCCTGGGATTCAAGCTCATGTCTACTTCCCCTCTCTGCACTGGACCCATCTGTCTTGAACGTGTGCATACTGCCACAAGTTCTGTGGATTCATATGGATGTCAGTGTTTCTTGGATGCCATCATCCCCTCTGCTTTAATAGTCTTTCTGCTTCCTCTTACACAGGGTTACCTGAGCCCTGAAAGGAAGGTTCTGATGGACTTCCCATTTAGAAATGAGTGTGCCAGTCTCTCGCTCTCTGTACATTGTCCAGTTGTGTACTCTGTGTTTGTTCCTTCTACGGCAGGAAGAAGCTTCTCTGATGAGGGCTGAGCAAGGCACTGATCTATGGACATAGCAGAACGTCACTAGGAGTCATTTTATTGTTATACTCCTTTTCCCCTAGGCCCATGGCCTACCTAGTCTCAGAATCTTGGGTACCTGGGTAGTGTCAGGCATGGGTTCCAAATCTTGGAATAGGCCTTAAACTGGGTATCCATGTTTGTTATAAACATTCCTTTTCCCATTGAATGGTCTTGACATTCATGTCAAAAACCATTTGATTCCATTTGTTTCTGTGTTGTCAGTTCTATTCCATTGTCTTTTTTTTTTAAGATTTATTTTTTTTTTAAAAATATATATATGTGTGTACACAGTAGCTGTCTTCAGACACTCCAGAAGAGGGCATCGGATCCCTTTACAGATGGTTGTGAGCCACCATGTGGTTGCTGGGAATTGAACTCAGAACCTCTGGAAGAGCAGTCAGTGCTCTTAACCGCTGTGCCATCTCTCCAGCCTCTCTTCCATTCTTTTAATGCCAGCATCACAGTTTTGAGTGCTGTAGCTTTGTAGTGTTGTGGATCTTTCAACTATGTTACCTTCTTCATTGTTTTGGCTGGTCCTTTGAGATTCCATATAAATTGTAAGAATGGTTTTCTATTTCTGCAAAAAATCTTTTTTAGACATTAAGTCTGCGGATCACTTTCATAACAGTATAAAGTCTTCCAGTTTGTGAGTGTAGATTTTCTTTTATCTTCCTTAACTCATTTCTAGATGCTTTATAGCTTTCATTGTGCATTTCTTTCATCTTTTGCTTAAATTAATTTAGTCCCTACACATTCTGTTTCCTATTGTAAGTGCAACTATTAATTTCCTTTACAGAGTACTCCATGTTAGTACATAGAAATATTACTGATTTATTCTTTTTGCTGTTGTTGTTAACTCTTCATTTTGTTTTGGTTTTTGGTTTTTTCAAAACAGGGTTTCTCCATGTAAGCCCTGGCTATCTTGGAACTCACTCTGTAGACCAGGCTGGCCTTGAACTCAGAAATCCACCTGTCTCTGGCTTCCAAGTGCTGTTTTTACAGTATTTAATGTATGTCTCTTTGTGTATATGTGTGTATATATATGTGCAGGTCAGAGGGCACCTTGTGGGAATTCATTCTTGCCTTCTACTCACTAGGTCTCAGGAATGGAACTCAGGTTGTCTGTTTGGCAGAAAGTGTCTGTACTTACTGACTGCTCCTAAGACACATAAGGGGGCAACAGGATCTCCTTATGTGTAGCTTTGGCTTACCTCGAGCTCGTGATGTAGTCCAGGCTGGCCTCAAACTTATAGCAATCCTTCTGCCTCGTCTTTGCTTCCCAGGTGCTGTAATTATAGGCATGTATTGTATAAAGTGATAATATGACCACTCCAAAAGATGGTTGAGGAGAAGGTTTTATTGTATCTATGAGAGAGGCTATATATAGCCAGAGGCATCTAGAAGAGTCAGGAGCAGGGTGAAAAAGTAGTAGCATGTCCTGAACATGATCTGCAGACTGGAATTGGCCACGAGAGGAGAGAGATGGGCAGAGGGAGAGAGGGAGACAAAGTGTGGGCAAAGGAGAAGGGGCCAAGAGATGAAAGAGAGAGAGAGAGAGAGTATGGCTTAAATAGAGAGTTAAATGGGATGAAGAGTGGGAGGAGGGAAGCCCTTGAGCAGGAAAGGGTTATAGCTAGTAGGTTATCAAAGAGAGCCATTCGTCCCTCTGCTAGTGATACGGAGAGGGCTCCTCGGGTAAAGGGAAGGGTGTGTGTGTGTGTGTGTGTGTTTCCTTTGAACCTGCCCAGTCCCTGCCCAGCGGTGCTGTTGTGAATTGGCTTTGTATCCTTGTGTGTTTCTGAATTCATGTATTTGTTCCAGGTTGTGGGGAGGGTGTGTGTGGTTTCCAGCATTTTCTAGAATAGGTACTCCAGTTTTATTTTCAGTCTCTATTGGTGTGGATGATGTCTTCCATCTTTTTTTTTTTTTTTCCCCGAGACAGGGTTTCTCTGTATAGCCCTGGCTGTCCTGGAACTCACTCTGTAGACCAGGCTGGCCTCAAACTCAGAAATCCACCTGCCTCTGCCTCCCAAGTGCTGGGATGAAAGGCGTGCACCACCATTGCCCAGCTGTCTTCCATCTTTTTACTCTCAGTTTGTTGGTGTCTTTACCAGTAAGATGTGCTTCTTAGAGACAAGGAAGTTAGATATAGTTTTGTCAGGTCCAAAAGAAACCAGAACAAATGGCTAGCTGTGTCTCCATTAGCAGGTCAGAGCAAACGATGGCCTCCTCTAGGTCCCTCAGTGCCTGCATCTCCTCTCAGCTCTTCTCACCCATCTTCTGCCCTAAACCTCTCCAGCTCCTGGGCTTCCTTTCCCCTAGCTTCTTGTTCTCTATAACCCTACCGTTTTGGCTATGGGCTCCCTCTTTTCCCTTGGTTCTCTGCCCTCTTGGTCTTCTGCTCTTGACCCTCTCTCCTCTCTCTCTTCTTCCTCTCTTTCTCCTCTCATGGTCCAGTTCACTCTGTTGGCTATAACTAGTATTATACTTTCCCTGCTCTAGACTCTTCAGATGCCTCTAGTTATACTCTACATTTTTTTTTAAGATTTATTTATTTTATTTATATGAGGGTACTGTAGCTCTCTTCAGACGCACCCGAAGAGGGCATTGAATCCCATTACAGATGGCTGTGAACCACCATGTGGTTGCTGGGAATTGAACTCAAGACTTCTGGAAGAGCAGTCAGTGCTCTTAACTGCTGAGCCATCTCTCCAGCCCCCTATACTCTACTTCTTACCTACAGTAAAAACCTCCTCAACCACAAGCCACCATGCCATCATTTCATTTCAGTTTTTTAATCCAGTCAGCTAGTCTGTCTTTTTATACATGTTTCTTATTTATGTATATTTCTGTGTGCCTATATGATTTATGTGTACCATGTGTTCGCCAATACCTGCTGAGCTCAGAGATCGTTCGATTCCCTGAAACTGGAGTTACAGGCTTATGAGCCATCTGGTGTTGGTGCCGAGAATACAACCTGGGTCCTGTGCAAGAGAAGTGCTCTTAACTGCTAAGCTCTCCATCCCCCAGCCTGTGTCTCTTTATGGATGAATTCAGGCCATTTATGTTATTATAGTTCGTAAGTTATTATAGATTGATGATTAGTAAGTTTCTATGGTTTTTTTTTTTTTTGGTTTTTCGAGACAGGGTTTCTCTGTGCAGCCCTGGGTGTCCTGGAACTCACTCTGTAGACCAGGCTGGCCTGGAACTCAGAAATCCTCCTGTCTCTGCCTCCCAAGTGCTGGGATTAAAGGTGTGTGCCACCACTGCCCGGCTTTCCTATGGGTTTTGTTGGATACTTCTTTTGGTTTATTTTCTGGTTAGATTGTTTGCTTTTGGCTTTTTCTCTTTAGTGTCAGACTTGCTGACACTGCAGAGGACATGGCAGATGCTGTCCTTATTTCACCCCTGTTGAGCCATTCTTGTCCCCAAATATAATCTACCTGTTTTCTTTCTTCCTCTTCTGTGTGTTATGGTTCCGTAAGCATCTTTTGCAGGGCCATGATGTTGGTCGTGAACTGCTTTCATTTGTGCTTGTCTTGAAATGTCCTCATTTCTTTGTCATTTCACAATGTGAGGTGGAAGAGAGGTATGGCTCAGCATTAGCATGCCATAACACACATGTGGAGATCAGAGGTCAACTCCTCCCACCTTATTTGGGCTTCTTGGACTAAATTCATCAGGTTTCATAGCAAGTATTTTTTAACCATTGAGCTATCTTGCCAGCCCTGTATCTGATTCTTAATGATAATCTTTCCTCTGCACTTTTAATAATACTTTTAAAATACTACATCTGAAGAACAGTGACAGCGGTATCCTTTAAGACATGTTTATTTCTTGTGATCTGTTATCAGTAAGTCTGCCAAGTAACAGTGGCAAACCGAAAGCCAGGGTGTTCCAGAGAATCTGGCACAAGGGAGTAACAAATGAGCACATATGAAAATAATAAGAATAATAGTAGTTCAACAGTCAGATATAATTAGGAGATTAAAGAAAACAAGTATGTACTATTCAGGTAATGGGGAAAAAGTAAAATCTTATAATAGCAAGTGTTAGAGAGGAAAGCTGTAAGAATCCTTGGCTAGGAAGAGTTTGGATTGGAGAGCCACTGTAGAGAGCAGTTTGACAGTACCTAGGAAACTGAAGGACTGTGCACTCTACAACGTACCTTAGTGCAGCTGCATCTGTCTATAGACTGTGTATCCCGGAAGAACGAACAGTTGAAGAGATGTTCCAGAAGGTATCTGCAGGGGTGCTCACTGCAGCATTGGGTAGGACTGTGTACAGTTTGAAACAGCTTAACTGTTAATGAACATGGAGGTAACTTGGAGTGTGCTCATCAGATGCAAGGCTCCACGGAATCAAAATGCCAATGTAGTAAACCTTGCAAATGTAATCATGGGAGGAAAAGAAAGGTGAATAAAAACAGCCATGGAAGAGCTTTGAGAGCAGGCCAGAGCAGATGTAGATGTCATTCAGGGTTAGAATGAATGATATCACAGAAGTCAGAAGAGCTGTCTTAGCCTCTGGGACTGGAGTTCTGGTGGTTGGGATCCACTGTGTGGATGCTAAGAGCTGAATCCAGGTCCTGTTTGAAAGCAGCAAGTGCTTTTCACCACCGAGCCATCTCCCATCTCCTCCCCAGCCCCTCTACCTCAGTTTGATATAGGGTCTCAAACCTATGGCATGGCATGGCATGGCATGGTATACCTGGCTGACTTGCTTTAGAGACTGGGCTGGCTTTGCCTCCCAAGTGTTAGGATCACCATGCCCAGCCTGTCATATGTCTTTTAAAAAATGAGAGTAAAATAACATCTCAAGTATTTTCTGTAAACTTATGTTTAAATATTTGCCTTTTTAACATTCTAGGTGGACAGACTAGAAGTTGTCAACAAGCGTTTTGTCCGTGTGGCCTTTACACCAGGAAAAACTCCGGTTGATGGGGTAAATAATTTTATTAATTGATGTGAGTTAGTAGTAAATTCAACTTTCTCAGGTTTAGACAAGAAAACATCCCTTGCAATACATTAGATATGCACACTGGGGACAGTTCCATCTGGTGTGCCAAGGAGGATGCTCACTGACGACAGCTGGTGTGTGCATGTGCTGATACATGGAGAGGCTTCTGGAAGTTTTGGGTTGGTTTCGGTAGTTATTTTAGTTTCACACCTAGGACACAGGGAAGAGGAGCTCAGTTTTCAGCATTCCAGAATAATTTATGATTCTTTGAACACTAAAAAACATTTGTTTGGTTGGGCAAACCATTAAAATTTGAATTCCATGTGTTTTGAGGTGGATTCTTTCAAATCAGCTTAGGAGTCTTTCTGTTTATTTTCCTGTAACCTTTTTGTGGCACCTGTTTGTTTTCCCAATTGTGTTTGTGTATTTTTGAGATAGGATCGTAGTCTGTAACCAGGCTGCCTTTTGACTCAGGGCGGTCTTTATGCTTCAGCCCCTACAGAGCACAGGCACAAACCGGCACACCTGGTTTGCTGTATTAAATAATCTCTATTTCTGGTCCACCTAGTTTGGGCTCCGTGTAGAGATGGCAGAAGTGTCAGATGCGCAGAGGAGGTTTTGAAGAGGGGAGGGAGGCTCAGGTAATGTCAGCCTTTCCTGGTCCAACCCTACTCCCAGTTCTTGGGTGTCCTGCCATCCTGCTGTCCTCTGCCAGGACCGGACTTCCACCAGGTTGCTCTCTAACAGTTTTCTAGCGGTACCAGACACCTGCTTTTGGAGATTACTCTCATCTAACTGTCTGTTTCCACCCTGTTAGTGCTGTCCTGTGGTACCATCCCCAAAGGACAACTTTGATGATGGAGAGGCCACTTTTCTAGGACTGATATACACAAACATTTACATCTAAAATTAATAGCATTGTATTACTTTTATTTCTCCATTTGCCACAGTAAAGATTTCTATCTCAAGGTTGTTGGCTTTGTTTATTTGTTTGTTTTGTGGTGTTGGGGATTGAACCTAGAGCTTGTTAGGTGCTTTACCTCATAGCAAGTACTTTACCACTGAGCTGTGTCCCCAGCCCTGAATCTTAAGATCATAGTCTGTTTGGTGTGCACACTAATCCTAATGGTTGAATTAGGAGTTCATAGTCATTTTTGGTTGTATTGAGTGTGCACAGGCTTTCCCCATCACAGTCCTTAACTAGGAGAGCATGAAGTGTTTCTGAAAAATTCTTAGCAGGTTAAATGCTTTAGAAAAATCAAAATGTTGTTTGTTCATTCTTAGGATATTTGTTTTTCTGTTTTTATAGCAATACGTCTGGTTTAATATTGGCAGTGTCGACACATTTGAGCGGAATCTGGAGACTTTGCAGCAAGAATTGGGCATAGAAGGGGAGAACCGGGTGCCTGTGGTTTACATTGCTGAAAGTGATGGGTAAGAAATCATTTTAAGTACATGATTTGTGCCAAATAGGGTGCATATACCTATAATTCTAACATTTGGCAGACTGAAACTAGAGTATTGCCATGAGTTTGAGGCCAACCTTAGGTTCATAGAAAGACCTTGTCTCAAAAAAGCTGAAAAAATAAACAGTAAAAAGACAGATTTGAGTACCACTTACTGTGCTATGGATGGTTTGCTGTCCCTTGTCATTAAGTGACAGGGTTATACATTTAAAGTCTTAATTTTTAAGGTTTATTTGTTCATGCATTTTATGTAAATGAGTGCTTTGTGTAAATGAGTTCTGCACACCAGAAGAAGGCATCAGGTCCCATTGTAAATGGTTGTAAACCACCACCATATGGCTGCTGGAAGTTGAAATCAGGATAGTGGGAGAGTAGCCAGTGCTCTTAATTGCTGCGCCACCTCTCCATGAAAGTTTTAAGCAGACCTTGCTCTTTTTGGCTGTATTGAAAAGTAAGTCACTAGTGATTTAGACTTTGCACGTGACTACCTTCTTTTCTATGTGGTTATGTTTCTCTTGGTTAAGCAGGATTTAAACT
Source organism: Grammomys surdaster (assembly GCF_004785775.1). Classification (NCBI taxonomy): domain Eukaryota; kingdom Metazoa; phylum Chordata; class Mammalia; order Rodentia; family Muridae; genus Grammomys; species Grammomys surdaster. The sequence goes on from NW_021604684.1 coordinate 3,896,036, forward strand.
CTTGTGGTCCAGTGTGCTGTCCTTGTGTAAATTTTACATGAACAGCCCCATGTGAAGGAGTAGCATCCTACCGTTAGCTGTTTTTTACCTTTCTAGCTGATAGTTTTCCAGGATTTAAGAAAATTTTCAGTGTTGGGCAGTGATGGCACACACCTTTAATCCCAACTCTCAGGAGGTAGAGGCAAGTGAATCTCTTGAGTTCAAGGCCAGCCTTGTTTACAGAGCATGCCAGACTACACCGACAAACCCTGTCTTGAAAAACCAAAAAAAAAAAAAAAGACATTTTTCCAGGTTAGAGAGGGGGTTCAGCGAGTAAGAGCACTGGCTGCTTTTCTAGAGGACTTTGATTCAATTCCCAGCACCCACATGATGGCTCACAACCATCTGTAATTCTAGTCCTAGGAGATCCAATGCCTGCTTGAGCCTCTATGAGCACAAGGCATGCACACAGTGCACAGACATCTATGTAGATAAAACATTCCTACATTTAAAATAAGAAACCATTTTTCTTTCTTCAGAACTACTTCTCTTAGGGTTTATCTGAATAACTCCATTCATAATTTGGGCAGATGCTCCTGTATGGACTAGGGAATGTAGGTTTTTAGTAGGTTATTCATCTGTTGTATTATGTATACCTGTAATCCCCCGTGCTTGGGTCATTCTCATTAAATGCAGCAGGCATGTCCTGCTGTGAGACGGGCAGTTGTAATGGAGTTAGCACTGTATCATTTTTCTCTATAAGTGAGAACAAAACCAACCCAGGAGCTAGTCTGTTGATTGCACTGTTGGTATTACTCATAGCTAGAGACTTCTGGAACTGGGCTCTGGTGACCTTCCTCTAGTGTGATGCCTCATAGCTGATAGGATGCTTCTGAAGAGATCTTAAGGTGGTTGGCTGCCCAAGTTGATAAGCTGGTGTGGGTGTAATGGACTGGAATTACACAAGCTGGATTTCCCTATGTGGTACACCGGGGCCTGAACTGTTTCAGGTGTGGGAGTGTCTACATAGACTCTGCTGATTGAACATTTCTAGTCCAAAACTTGAAATTTAAATTTCTCTAAAACTCTACCTTTTTTAAACATTTGTTGGCACTGAAAATGTTCTGGGATTTCAGATCTGAATTTTTAGGTTAGGGGTACTCATAGCTGTAGACAGTTTCATTTCATTCTTTTATAAACTTGTTTTTCAGTGCAGATTATTTTCCCCTGATTCTTCTTTTAACAGTGCTTAAAAATGTGTAAACATTTAGCACATTTGTACTCAAAAGTTACATTGAATAAGTGATTAAGACAAAAGATAGACTGCTTCCCCAGGCTTTGAGGCATCTTTGCAGGCACCATGTTTGAGAGGTTCTGCTAAAAGAGCGTCTGTTAACCTGAGTAGCCTGTGCAGTTTCAGAGCAGAGACGTTAAACATTATATGCATTACTTTCCAAACTGGCATGCTGTTAAATGAAGGCTTTTCTGGAGGTTGAGGCCTCCTTATAAGAGAACTGGAGTCTGAGGCTAACACCAGGATTATGCTCAGCATTTAAGTGAGTAACTGGAAAGAAACTTGGATATAGTAGTAGTAGCTAGCAGCACTGTGCATAGGAACAAAACATTGAGAGCCTGCGTGTTGAGACAAACTCACTTTTTGTTGTTATTGCTTTAGAGATATAAACATGCCAAGATTCTCCTGTGCCTCAGATAAATTATAAGAATATTTTAAACTACTAGGTTTTTGAAGCTGGTCAATGTTTGCTCTGATATATGAAGCAAAGGACGCTTAGCAGCTGAACTGTTGTGTCGTCTCTCTAGCTCCTTCCTGCTGAGCATGCTGCCCACAGTGCTCATTATCGCTTTCCTACTCTACACCATAAGAAGAGGGCCTGCTGGCATTGGTCGGACCGGCCGGGGAATGGGTGGACTCTTCAGTGTTGGGGAGACCACAGCCAAGGTCTTAAAGGACGAGATAGATGTGAAGTTTAAAGATGTCGCTGGCTGTGAGGAGGCCAAGCTAGAAATAATGGAATTTGTGAACTTCTTGAAAAACCCAAAGCAGTATCAAGACCTAGGAGCAAAAATCCCAAAGGTAAAAAGATGCTTGGAGACGGTTAGCTCTACGATGTGTGTCTCTGAAGACGTCACTTACAGCCTGTTCAATTAGTTGTCTGTTCTTCTTTCTGACCATTGTTCTGTCTGATCTAGTTCTGTAGCCTGTGTTCTGTATCTCATTTATACATTGTGTGTATTCCTGTGTGTGTTCTGTCTCCTCATGGAAGCCTTCTTTGATTGGCTTTTGTTCTCCCTCTGTCTGATTTAGATACCCTCTTCCCTTGGCAACTATACCACCTGGTAGCATATTCATGCTGCAGGGGTCCAGTCTCCTCTTCCACGAGTGAGAACCTAGCTGCTCATGCCTGATACTAATGGTCTTGGCACAGTGTTTGCTGAAGAAGAGACAATACTAATTAATGTTCACTTCTAACACATATCTTGTAGCTGCTGTGCCTATACTGTGTCATCCCTGCAGCCCTTGGCTAGGCATAAAGTAGTAACTTACTGTTTGTTAAGTGGATTGCTTATAGGTAGAGGTCTGCTCTACCAAGTACTTTATCACTGAGCGGTAGATACTCCAGCCCTCTTTTTACATAGATATTTGAGACAGTCTCATTAAGTTACCTGAGCTGGCCTTGAGCTCTTCCTGTGGCCCAAGTAGACCTTAAATTTACTGTCCTCTTGCATCAGTCTTCCAGGGAGTTGGGGTTACAGATCTGTGCCACAAGGCCCATCTTGAATTGGCTACTAAGTAACTGGATAAAATACTTCATCAATAAAGTTTACTTTAAAGAAATGCTCAGGTTCCGGAGAGATGGCTCAGCAGTTAAGATCCGGCCCTTGTTCTTTGAGAGGACTGGAGATTGGTTCCTAGTACCCATGTCAGGTGGCTCACAACCACCGTGATTCCAGGTCCAGGGAATCTAATGGCCTCTTCTGGCCTCTGTAGGCACTTGCATACATGTACACACACATGCACATACACACACAAAAAAAATACATAAATACAGATAAATATTTTGTAAAAGAAATATCTTTTTGTTTTTTTGGTAGAACATCACTGTGTAGCTCTTGGCGGCCTGGGACTAGGTGTATAGACCAGGCTGGTATCAAACTCACAGAGATCCACATCTGGGCTGATGAAAGCTTTGTAAGATGAATCATTTCTATGATTTTTATGTCTTAATTGTATGAATAAAAAAATCATGTCCCTGATAAAATAATTTGCTATTACTTAGTGCCCATTCACATCATGCCTAGGCAGATGAAAATAAAAAATTTAAAAAGTATTTGAGTGTTTGTTATTACAGCCTTGAAAATGCATTTTTTGACCATGTTATTCATCTCTCCACACACAGTATTTGGAAATAAGAGTCATATGTATATTTATAAGACAGAACAGTTTATAGTTGGTCACATAATAGAAAGTAAACAATGAGAGTGAATTCACACATGTGTTGGATGCTTTTCTGTTGCTATCATAGACAAGACATAGTGACCAAGACGGTCTCTAAAAGAATTTATTAGGACTTATGATCCTAGGAGCTAGAGGCCATGATGGTGAAAGGAGTGGGAAGCTGAGGGCTCACATTGTGAATCACAGTCACAGAGCACAGCATGAACTAGGGTTGACGCAGGTCTTTTTTTTTTGAAGCAGGGTTTCTCTGTAGCCCTGGCTGTCCTGGAACTCACTCTGTAGACCAGGCTGGCCTCAAACTCAGAAATCCGCCTGCCTCTGCCAATCTAACTTTGGGATTAAAGGTGTGTGCCACCATCCCCAGCAATGTTGCAGACTTTTAAACTTTCAAAGAACACCTGCAGGGCATACTTCCTTCTGTGAGGCCACTCTCCTTAGCCTTCCCAAATAGTGCCTTCAGCTGGGGACAAAGTTTTCAAATATCTAAGACTGGAGAGGGCATTTTTCATTCAAACTATCACAATACAGTTAGGCTTTACAGTAGATAGATATGCATCTATGCTAAGTAGTTACTGACATGTACGTTTTCATGAAAAAAGCCAGAGGTTGTGTTTATTAATTGTATGGTTTCAAAACCAGTTTTGCTGGTAAAGAGCAAAAGAATTTTATAAATTGGGAGTGTTGTATTTTTATATTTCTTTATTATTTAAACAGCAGTTTATTAGAGTCTAGCTGGTTTCTTTTCATAATATTAGATTGAAAGCTCTAAAAACACTAAAACAACCACTCTCATAAAACCCAACCATTAAAAAAAACCCAAACCTTAGAGTGTTGAGGATGCTTTGTACATGCTAGCCAAGACTACACTGAGCTGTCTCACAGCTAAGCACTAAAGGTCTGTATAAGGGAAATATTTGAGATTTCACAACATATTGTTACCATATTTAGAAATAGAATTGTCTCTAACAATCCCTTTCTTAACCTTACTGATGTAAAGACATTCTGCTATAATGTAAGTATTTTATTTATCAGTAAGATTTAGAGTCAGAGATATCCTTTGGGATTGTTATGAAATGTTATGTGCAGTGTTTGTTTTCAAAATTCTGACTAGATGTAATCTTTCCTTTCTGTGTCTGAAGGGTGCCATTCTCACCGGTCCCCCGGGTACTGGGAAGACGCTGCTAGCTAAGGCCACAGCTGGAGAAGCCAATGTCCCCTTTATCACTGTCAGCGGATCTGAGTTTCTGGAGATGTTTGTCGGTGTTGGTCCAGCCAGAGTAAGTCTTGTTCTGCTATGATGATGGAACTTCTTTACTCCAACTCATTGCCCCTGGGTGACTGGTGAGGATGACTTTGTCCCTCAGTCCCCAGAGGGACCCCTCAATGGTAAGGTCCTCATCCAGTCTTCTGAGGCCTAGCAGGGCCGTGTGACTCCTGTCTACCTCCCCCACCCTGGCCAGTATTGTAGTCCATTCTTAAGATAATTCTAATGTATAGATTTCAATAATCTACAAATTACTTTATGTGCGTCACTTTGTGTGTAATTGCTCTTGAGGCATAATTGAATAATTGACATGCTGTCTTAGAGTGTGCAGTTAACTAGGTTTTAGATCTATGCAACTGTTAGAACAGGTATCATATTTTAGTCATGTAAAGAAGATGCTCAGGTCCTTCAGTAATCTCTCTATCTCCCAGCCCTAAGCAGAGACTAATATCTATATATTTCCTATTTTCAGACATTTGAAATAAATGGAATTATATAATGTGTGACCTATTCTGTTTTGAGCTTTTTGGTTTTTTGTTTTTATGTGCTTTGCTGTTTTGCCTCAATATATGTCTGTCAGATCTCTTTGAACTGGAGCAGGGGGAGGGGGAAGAAGAGTAGGAGTAAGAGGAGGAATTGTCTCAGGTCTAAGGCGAACTCTATGTGAGCTGCCATGTGGGTGCTGGGAATTGAACCTGGGTCCTCTGGAACAGGAGCCAGTGCTCTTAACTTTGGAACCATCTCTCCAGCTCCTTGTTTTTAATTTTTTTTCCTTTTCTTTTGTGTGTATAGGTATGTTTCCTGCATGTGTGTGCAGTGTGGCCACAGGGACAGAAGAGGGTGTTGGCTACCCAATAATAGACAGCCGTTAGCTAACATATGGGTGCTGAGAGTTGAATCCAGGTCCTCTAGAAGAGCAGCAAATGCTCTTAACCACTGAGCCATCTCTCCAGCCCCTAGTTTTGTCTGGTTTTGTTTTTTGAGATGGAATCTTGCAGTGTTGTTTAGGTTGGTCTTGAATCAAGTGACATATCTACACCCATGTCTTGAGTAGCTTAGGTCCCAGCATGCACTGCTGCACTTGGTGTGTGGTCTTTTATGTCTGGCCTTTCTCATTTGGCGTATTTCAGTTACCACAGAATTTCCCAGAGTGTCTGTGCCAGTTTACATTTCCACCAACCCTAAACACTCCTCACTGACACGTGCTGACCTTTTAAAAGGTTTATTTATTTTATGTAGATCAATGTTTCATTTCCATCTGTAGACCAGAAGAGGGCATCCGATTCCATAGAAGGTTGTGAGTTACCATATGGGTGCTGGGAGCAGCTAGTGCTCTTAACCGCTGTCTCTCCAGCCCTACATTCTGATGTTTTAATTATAGCCATCTTAGTGTATTAAGGCATTGTACTTTTGGGTTTCCTTGACTACTGATGCTGAGAATATTTCACCTACATATTGGTTATTCATCTTTATGTGTATGTATGGTATATCTACATTTTCTTTCTTTTTTCTTTTTCTTTCTTTTAAAGATTTATTTATTATATACAGTGTTCTGTCTGCATGCCAGATAAGGGCACCAAGATCCCATTACAGATGGTTGTGAGCCACCAGGTGGTTGCTGGGAGTTGAACTCAGGATCTCTGGGAGCGCAGTCAGTGTGTTCAACCTCTGAACCGTCTTTCTAGCCCTTATATTTTCTTGTTAGTATGTGGTGTAGATATGCATGTGCACAGAGATATAGAGGCTTTACAGGCCAGGCCATTTTCTTAACCCTACATGTAGGTCTTTCCTGCAGAGATGGCTTTTTGATCCTTTGCCTGTTGTGTGTGTGTTTGTGTTGCATGTGTGTGCGTGTGTGTGAGTGCGTGCACGCACGCATATATGTGTATGTGCCTTTGTGCACCTGTGTTTGGAGATGTCCTCTTTCACTCTGCACGATGCTTTAAGGCAGAGTCTCCCTGAGCCTGCAGCTTAGCTTTCTTGATTAGGATAAAAGGTGGTAAGTCCTAGCAATCCTCCTGTCTCTGCTTCCTTTACAGGCATGTGCTGGGATGTCCAGTTCATTACATGGGTGCTGAGAGCGAACTCTGCTCCCATGATTATACAGCAAGTCCTTTTAATTGCTGAGCCATCTCTCCAGGCCCCAGTGGTGGTTTTTGGTGTTTGTTTGTTTTTGAAATAGGGTCCTATGCAGCCTAGACTGGCCTTGAACTTCTGATCCTCCTATCTCAGGCTTTTTAAATACTTGAATTACAGGCATGAGCCACCGTGTCAGCCTTGTGTGTATAATTTTGTGTGTGTTGTGGGGAAGGTGGTGCTTGTTTACACTTATTTGTCTTATGTGTCTCTGTGTGCATGGATGTGTGTATATCGTGTGTGGGTGTCTACACCAGGAGCTTTTGGAGATCAGAGGAGAGTTTGCAGTTGTTGGTTTTCTTCTTCTATAAGTCCTGGCATCAAAACAGGGATATCAGGCTTGGTGGTAGGCGTCCTCTCCAGCTGAGCCATCCTGTGGGCCTTGCTTTTGTTCTTTGAGACAGTGTCTTGCTCTGTAGCCCTGGCTAGTCTGGTGTTAGCTTTGTAGAATGTGTAGCTATGTAGCTTGGCTTGCACTCACAGCAGTATTCTTGCCTCAGCTTCCCAAAGGTTAAGCTCATAGATGTGCACCATCCATCATTCCTGGCTTGCCTTTGTTTCTGTGTGCCTGTGTGGAAGTCAGAGGGCAGTTTGAGGGCAGTTTGAGGGCAGTTTTCATTGTGCTTATTGAGATAGTCTTTCTTGTTTCTACTGTTTGTGTAGACTTACTGGTCTGTGCACTTCTGCCATTTCACTGTAGGAGTTCTGGAGTTGTATACCACCGTATCCGCCTTTTCACATGGGTTGTGAGATCAGCCTCAAGGTGTCAGGCTGGTGTGGCAAGTGCTTTTATAATTGTTGCGCTGTCTCCCTGGCCCAGCCTACTGTTTTTTATTAATTTATTTATTGATTGATGCTTTTGTTAATTGAGTGGCCAAAAGTTTTTCATTTGGTTACTAATTCCTAGTTAGATAATTGGTTTACAAACACTTTTCTTTGAGACAGAATCTCTCCATGTACCCCTTGATTGATCTAGAACTTTATAAGATTTATTTATTATGTATACAGCATTCTGCCTGCATGTATGTCTGCTGGCCAGAAGAGGGCACCAGATCTCATTATAGATGGTTGTGAGCCACCATGTAGTTGGTGGAGTTGAACTCAGGAGCTCTGGAAAAGCAAAGAATGCTCTTAACCTCTGAGCTTTCTCTCCAGTGCATTAAATCCTTAGCTTAATGGATTATAATTTTAGGTAATGGAGGCGTTAGGAGGCGTCTTTTGTATTAAATCACAGAGATCTACCTCCTGAGTGCTGGGATAAAAGGTGTGAGCTACTATGCTCAGCACACCCTGGAGCAAAATTTTTTTAAAAAGAAATTTCTTAAGGGGTGTGTGTGTGTGTGTGTGTCTGTGTGTGTGTAAGATAGGGAAGGAGGAATGAGAGTTTATTGTGGGAGAAGGAGGGAGAGACATGACATTAAATTTAAACATTCATTTAATGTGTGTGACATGAAAATTCTTTTTTTCTTTTTTTCTTTTTTTAAATTTTTTTACATTTTTTGAGACTGTGTTTCTCTGTGTAGCCTTGGATATCCTGGAACTCATTCTATAGACCAGGCTAGCCTTGAATTTAGAGACAGCTGCCTCTGCCTCCTGAGTGCTACAATTAAAGGCGTGCGCCACCACGGCCTGTCTCCTTACCTCATTTTTCCGTATATATCTATCTGTCCATCTCTGACAGCATCATTTGTTGAAAATACCATTTCCCCCACTGAGTGGTCCTGACACTGCCAACCGTAGATATATCATTTATTTCTAGACTCTGAGTTCTCCTGCTGATCTGTATGTCTGCTCTTTAACCAGTACCATGCTCTGATTTCTGGTTTGCTGTTTCTTCACTAGTAAAGTAAGCCAATTCAAGCTAGATTAAAATACACATAGGCAGGTTTACTGCCATGAGGAGAGAGGAGAAAGGGAAAGGGAAGAGAGAGAAAGAGCTCACGGACAGAGAGAGGGAGGGAGGGAGGGAAGGAAGGAGGGAGGAATGGAGGGAAGGAGAGAGGACGAGAACCAAAATGTCTGGATTATATAGGAAAGAGCCTCTGAGGCAAGGGCAGCCCATCCCCTGGCCTGGAAAGTTCAGGGTTGGGGGCAGGATATGCCAGATAGGGACTGAGGGATGCTGAGAGAAACCTGGAGGCCAGGTCTGCTTTGGAGTGTAAAATATGCACTTTAGTCCTTTGTCCTCAGGTCTGAAACCAAACAATTACTACAGTTCTGTGAGTTTGAAATCAGAAAGTATGAGGATAGTTTAATTTTTTTTTTTAATTTTTTTTTTTTAGAATTATTTATTTTATGTATATGAGTACACTGTCGCCATCTTCAGACACACCAGAAGAGGAAATCGGATGGCATTACAGATGGTTGTGAACCACCATGTGGTTGCTGGGATTTGAACTCAGGACCTCTGGAAGAGCAGTTGGTGCTCTTAACCGCTGAGCCACCTCACCAGCCCGGGATAGTTTAATTTTAAAGAGAGAGATTATCTGTGTCTAAAATGTTAAATGAAAAAAAATGCTGTCAAAGTGCAAGGTGGTGTCACAGCATTCTGCAAACATATTGATACAGCTTTTAATCTGTGGGAAAGCGTGATCCTCCGGTAGCGAGTATACTGTGGGGACCTTAGCATCAGCGATGTCTATGGTTAATGGAGCAGGTGGATTATTATGGATCTGCAGGGCAGATACTCCCTAGAAAAACAGAAGATGGAGTCAGGTGATAGATGACATGCCACTAACTGTTACTGTGTAAGGAGATGATGAAGATGGGAGGTGTGTGAATGGAGGGGGTGAAGCCTTGGTCCTATGAGGTGCTTGGGATGTACATGGCGAATTGGCTTGGCAGGTGGGGTAGGCAGGGTGGACAGCTTGTAGCTGGTTTTGTAGAAGGCACAGTGGAAGTGCTGGCCTTGAGTTGGTCAGGGAACTGAGAGTCCAGCAATCACATGCATGTGTACAACCACAAAGGGAAGAGTGCCCAGCAGGCATCAGGGGTGAGGAGGATCTTAGCAAGGAGGGTGGAGTCTTCACATGGCAGGAATAAGACATTACAGTAGAATTCTGAAGCTTTCCTACAAATTGAAAGCTGTATCTTCATGTTTGGAAAGTGATACCACTTTGCCCTTTGATAGCTTTTTTTTTTTCATTTAAGTCAGCATTTTAAACATAGGCTAAAATATGTTAAATTTAAAAAAAAGTAACTCTTTAATCTAGGCAGCAGTAATAGTAGGGAACAGGGTAGACCCTACTTGAGAGCTTTGCAAGGGTACCAAGTTCCAAGTAAGGCCACGAGCTGAAGGATAGGGCTTGAGGGCAAGAGGTCTTTGGATCTCATCTCTAAGGCTGGGGTTGGGAGTTCACAAACAGGGATGGATCATTTTCAGGGCGGAGTAGGAATGAAAACCTAGAATCTAAGCAGGAAAAGGTGACAGGAGTCTGAGTGTGGGAAACTGAGCTGTACACTTGCAAGGACTGACGGTGAGGCCCAGGGCTATTCCCTTTCTATGTTCCCAAGTCATGGCCTTAAGAGGATCAGCTAGCTGCAGCAATGGCCCCTGTTGTGAGTTGTGGGCAAGAACCTCATTGCCAGTTCTGTGTAGGTGGGTGTGGAAACTGAGCCCTGCGTGAGGCCTGTTGAGAGCCCTTGGTTGTGAGTAGCTGCCCTGACCATGAAGTGTGAGCCTGGGAGAAGCTAACTGACCAGCTCAGGTCAGTAGAGGTCAGCTACAGTCTATCTGCAGGGCAGCGTGGACAGTACTGACTTGTTATGTTATAAAAACAGCAGATACAGTCGGCACAGTCATTTATGGATTATAGAAATGATACTGACCCACCTTACGACAGCTGCTTAGTACTATCATTTCCGACTCCTTTGTTCCTTATAACTTTTTAAAGTATGTTTTCATTTATTTTTGTGTGTGGGCAAGTATGTTCCACAGCATGCATAAATAGAAGAGGACACCTCCAGGAAGTCAGTTCTCTCTTTCCAGTGGGTAGGGTCTAGGGGGGCGTCAGACTCGGCTCTGCAAGCTCAGTGGCAGGTACCTTTCCCCACTGAGTCTTCTCACCAGCTTCACTACCTCTCACTGAAAAAAATACCTAGATGTATAACGTGAATCACAGAAAGACTAGAGTTCAGTGGTCTTTAGGGAGGGAGCAGGGTTTTACAGTGTAGCCCAGGCTGCCCTCCCTTTTGCAGTCCTCCTTCCCCAACTTCCCGAGTGCTACAAGGACAGGTGTGTGCACCATGCCCTGTTTTGAGGTTAGCTTTACTAAACTAGTAACATTGACTCAGTAAAGTAACTCATTTCTCTCTGTCAAGGTCCGAGACTTATTTGCCCTTGCTCGGAAGAATGCACCTTGTATTCTCTTCATTGATGAGATTGATGCTGTGGGAAGAAAACGTGGTAGAGGCAACTTCGGCGGGCAGAGTGAGCAGGAGAACACACTCAATCAGCTGCTTGTGGAGATGGATGGTGAGCAGTCGCCCGTCTGTGTCAAACTGAACTGCTAGTTGTCTCAGATCTCTGAATGAGAATTTTTACTGTGACACAGACTTTAGAGAGTAAAAGAACATTTACTCATTAGAGATTAGAGTCTAGCGACTCAGCAGAGCACCAGCTGCTCCTCCAGAGGACCTGGCTTTGGTTCCCAGCCCTCCATGCCAGCTGCTCTGAAGAGCAGTGTACAGATGCTTTACTCACAGCCATCTGTAACTCCAGTTCCAAGGGATCCACCTGCTCTTCTGGTCTCCACAGGCACACACCTGATGCACATTTGTGCATGCATCTAATGTTATTTTATACCAGTAGCTCAGCTAGCATTCCACCTAACATTGGAGATAAGATGATGCTGACTAAGAAAAACTGGTGAAAGAATTATTAACCCAGAGCTAATGTCTGTCTCATTCTCAAAGTTGAATATGGTTCTGAAACACTGTGAAAACTCAAGCACAGTAAAGTGTGAATTTGACACATGTTGACTAGAGGTGCCTTTTGACCTTTGTGGGTTTGCATTTAAGTTGAAAACACCCTAAGTCCAAAATGCAGTGAATATCTCTGGTGCACATGACTTATGGTTGAGCAGCACAGCACTCCAGAGTGTGTCTCTTAAGGGTGGTGTAGCTAACTGCAAGTGCTGCCACCCTGCACAGCTAGAGAGGATCAAGCCTAACTGTGCTGGTCCTGGGAAAGCAGATTCAAGATTTGAGGTACAGTTTTTACCAGTTGTGCAGCACTTTCACCCCATCTACTAGGTAAAAAAATCAGAAGTTAAGAGCTACCTGTACTCCTTAACCCAGAAAGTAGCAGTCTTCCCATGCTGGGCAGCCTGTCTATCAGTTAAGGACACAGTTTCTAGGGCTGCTGCATCCTCCTGCTGGGAGGTGTGTGGACGCTTGCCTGTTTACAGACGGGAGGGCACAGTGCCAGACATCACACTGACTTAGATGAGGAAGCCAGACACAGTGTCAGTGTGTGAAGGTGGAGACCTTGCCCATCTTCTGGTAGGCAGTTTATCCTCCAAGCTCTTGAGTTCAAGTCAGAGTGCCACGCTGGGGTACCAGCCCAGTGTGCTTTTAGTGCCTGTGTCCTGAGGTGCAAGGGTTGGGGATGGGATCAGCATTGGAGAATGGCTAATAAAGCTGAGCCTTTGTTGGTGTCAGAGATGCTTAATGGTACAGAGCACGTGCAGCTTTTACCAAGGGCTCCAGTTTTGTTTCCAGTTGTTTGGCTTAAAACTGTCTGTAACTCGGGCAGCCCACAAGCGCCTATAACTCCAGCCTCTGCACTCTTAAAGGTACTTGAGCTTACATGTGGATACACACATGTAGTAAAAATATTAAAGATCTGAGAAGGAAGGAAGTATGCCGGGCATAGGGGTATAGCACTTGGGAGGCAGAGCTAAGAGACTCACCACAAGTTTGATCCACATAGTAAGTTCTAGGCCAGTCTGGAATACAGAGTGGCCCTCTATGTATCTTTTTTTTCTTTTACTTGTTTATTTATTGACTGATGGATTGATTGGTTAGCTGATTCATGACTGAATTCATTTATCACCACTATTCTTTAGCCAGTTCTTGACCAGTCAAACCGGGTTTCTTGTCCTGAATATTTGTTTTCCTATTTATTTATTTATTTATTTATTTAACATCCTGATTGTATCCCCCCTCCAGCCCCACCCACTATATATCTTTAAAAGGAAAAAATTATTTAAAAATAAAAAAATTGATTCTTAAAACTGTGCCATGTAGAGGAAAGTGCTAGAGAATGACTAGTGGGTATTAGAGTAGCTATAGAGGAGTCACTTCTAGTCTCTAACAGGACAGGAGCCACAGTTGTATTCTCCAGGACTCTCTAGAGGAGTAGAACTGGGGGAGAAAGAGGGGGAGACAGAGAGAGAGAGAACACACACATATATGGAGTTTATTAGAGTAACCTACTGGCTGTGATCCAGCTAGCCCAGCAATGGTGTCTACCAATGGAAAGTCCAAGAGTCCAGAAGTTGTTCAGTCCATGAGGCTGGATGCCTTGGCTGGCCTTCAGTATATGCCACAATCCTGAAGATAGGCTAATGGCAGTGAAGGAATGGACTTGCCATATAGACTACCAGTAGAAAGTGTGGTCCAGATTGAAGGTGCGTCTTCCCATCTCAGAAAATCAGGATTAAAGTGGGTCTTCACACTTCAGATGATTTAATTAAGGATTGAGTTTTAGTTAGTTCCAGATGTAGTTAAGCTGACAACCAAGAATAGCCAGCACAGCAGCTGACAATTGTTTACATTTCAGAATAGCTAGCAGAGGGTGTTTTCAGCGTTCCTAACACAAGCCCTGAGTCAGTGATGAATGTCCAACATCCCTGACCTGATAATCATGCATTGTCTGTCATGCTGAAGTGTCATATTGTACCTCATTTATAGGTCAATGTGTGTTTCAGCTAAAATAAGTATTTCTGAAAACAGGAATAAATTTTGGCAAAAACTTTAATATGTGATTATTATGTCTAAAAACAAGGTGACTAGTGAGAAAAATAATTCAAGTTTTTTGCTTAAAAAGTGCTAAATAAGAGTCTAGAGAGACAGCTCAGCAGCTCAGAGCACTGATTGCTCTTCCAGAGGATCTGAGTTTGATTCTCAGCACTCACACGACAGCTCAGTCTCATCTAACTCCAGTCCCAGGGGGTCTGATGCCCTCTTCTGGCCTCCACATGCACACAGAGCACCTATACACATGAAATGTTAAAAAGTTCTAGGTGATAATAGAAAACAATGTCTACTGCAGGTATGATTGTCAAACCCTTCCACTGCCAGCCAGTCTTGTTCTTGGCCCTGTGTTATTTAGTTCTGACTGCATTTTCACTGCCCCTTTTGTAGGCTTCAACACAACCACCAATGTGGTCATCTTGGCAGGCACAAATCGACCAGACATCCTGGATCCAGCTCTGTTGAGACCGGGCCGATTTGACAGGCAGATCTTTATTGGTGAGATGGTAGTCACTAGGTTCAGTTGATAACTTTTGTGGTAGAGATGTGTCTCACTGTGACCTTCTTTTTCCCCTTAAAAATAATTTCAAAAGGACCCCCAGACATAAAAGGACGAGCCTCAATCTTCAAAGTTCACCTTCGACCATTGAAACTAGACAGTGCCTTGGAAAAAGATAAATTGGCCAGAAAACTGGCGTCCTTAACTCCAGGGTTTTCAGGTGAGTGGAAATTGCTGCTGTTTCAAAGCGTATTTCAGTCACTGGCAAGGGCTGGGTCACGGCGGTTCCTTTCACTTGGGGCCCCCATCTCTTGCTTTTACCTTTTAATTATGGGAAAGTTCAGAAATGCACATAATTAGAGGATGCAGTAAATTGATCCCTGAGCACTTTACCAGCTTTGGGAATGAGGAGGTAGCAGTTAACATCTAGGCACTCTGTATTTGAATCCTATCCTCTGCCTCCATAATGGATTATGATTAACTCCTGATAAAAAGTGATGGACATCACTTTATCTATTCATCTTTTAGGATCTGCTCCCAAGGGTCTTTTATCAGTTATTGTAGGTTTTCTTATCTGGACATTTCATATAATTGGATTATGCAATATGTTGCCTGGCTTATAGTCACTTAGAATGCTATCTGAGAAAGGTCCAGGTGTCATTCATTTGTTTTTGCGGTTACTGTCTGGTGTGTGGGCATGCCATGACTCACTTACTTGTTCTTCATTTGATAGCATTTGAGTGGTTTCCACTTTGTGATTGTTATGAATAACACTCCCAAAAGTCACCTACAGATTTTTTTTGGGGTATATTCATTTCTCTTAGAGTTGTGTGGTCCCATGTTGAGTATGTATCTGGCTTTCTGAGGGAGTATCAGGCTACTTTTCTTAAGTGGTTCTACCATTTTAACTTTCCAACAGTAGGATATGAACATTTGTCAATTTCTTACATGTTTTAGCCAGCAACTGCTATTTTTTCTGGCTGTCTCTCTTCTGTCTCCTTCTCCCTCTCATTGTGAGACAAGATCTGACTACAAAACATGGCTCCTCTGCAAGTTGCTAAGTAGTCCAGACTGGCCTTGAATTTGTAGTGGTCCTCTTGGCCCCAGTGTTGAGATTACAGGCAAGAGCCACTAGACTTAGTTTAGTTGTCTTTTTGTTGTAGTGATGCTAGGGGTGTAGATTGTATCTCATTGAGGTTTGAACTTGTTGTTCAAGAGTTTATTGTATTTTTTTTTTATTTTGTTTTGCTGTTGATTTCTAGCTTTATTTCCCAGTGATAGGATATGAGAAATCATTTTGATTCTTCTTGATTTGTGTGCTCTATACTTGTTGGATGAAATATTCTGAAGATGCTTTGTTCAGTCTTATTTGATCTGTGGTATAGTTTAACTCTAAAGTTTGTTTTAGTTTGGATAATCTATCTAAAGGGGGAATGGGATATTTAACTCACTCACTGTTACTGAACCAGGGGTCTGTCTGACCCTATGCCCACTAGTACTTCTATGTGGTAGAATACATATATGCAGGCAAAACACTCATATACATTAAAATACATCTTAGCATTGGAGAGAAAGCTCAGGTTCTATTCCTCGCACCTGTCTGGCATCTCAGAATTGTCTGTAATTTCCGTGGCTCAGTAATCCGATGCCCTCCTCTAGGCTTCGTAGCCTCCAGACACACATGGGGTGCATAGACATGCATGCAAACAAAACATCTATACACATAAAAACAAATAAATAAAAATTTTAAATTACATTACAATAAATAAGTCTTTTTTTTTTAAAGAAAGAAATCTACTACCAGATATACTGTTTTATATACTGACTTTGATCCTTTGGTTTATTCTGTTGGAGTTAGTTGTTGCCAGTGAAGTGTTTCATGTTAACATAATATAGTTGGATCTTGGTTTTTACTCTAATCAGTATTTGTGTGTTACTTTATTGGTGAATTTAAGCCATTTACATTTACTGTAAGATATTTGCTAATCTAATTTTTTTCCTGATTGGTTGGAGTTTTGTTTATTATTACTGTGTTTGGATGGAATTAATGTCTTCCTAGCTCTTTTGTTCATCTGTCCTCCCCTGATATTTAATTTTTCTGTGCTCATATGATTGAGACTTTTCTCTAAGTATCTTCTGTGGTGCTGGCTTGGTCATCAGAAACTGCATTACTTTATGCTCATCTTGAAATGTCATTTTTTTAAGCCGATTTAAAAATATACCATTGTTTGATGTAACGATCTTGGTTTGCAGTTACTTATTCATTTTTTCTGTGTTTTCTTGGTTTACCTCTGATGTTACTCCAATATATTTGCCTTGAAAGACCTTCCACTTTAATTTTTTTGATTCATTAAGTTTTTTCTTTCTAGAATGTATTTAATTATTTCAAAACCTAGTTTTCTTGCTGAATTTTTCTACCATGTTGCTGATTTTCTCATCTATTTGCTTGCCTTTGTTTACCTCCACAGTTTTGACTTCCCTCTCCAGGACCTAGATTGAATTCATTTGGTCATTTTTATTGTTAAGCTTTCCAACTTACTCTATGGCCTTTTCTCTCTTTCGGTGTCTTTGAATCAAATGTCTGAGTAGGTAGGCCCTGTAGGAGAGAGTTGAGTTGCTTGCTTCTTCACGTTTTCTGTGTTTCTGTTTGTAGTTAGTACCTCTGTTCTATGTTGTAGTCAACACCTCTGCTTTTATTTGTGTGTCTTTGTTTTGTTTTTCAAGAAAGAGTTTCTCTGTGTAGCTGTCTATCCTGGAATTCAGTCTGTAGATCAGTCTGTCCTGGAACTCAGAGATCCTCATGCTTCTGTCTCCTGAAAGCTGGGATTAAAGGTGTGTGCCACCACCACTGTCTCGAATGTCTTACTGAGCAGCCTCCTCTTGGGCTACTACTCAGAGAGGAAACAACAAACTTCTGTAAGAGTAGTAATTTCAGACCGAACAAAAAAGGAAGATACACATCCACTCCTTTAACATCCAGTGGCCCTAAAACAGGAAATGGCAAAAGTGATGTGGTCTCTACTATGAAGGTAAAAATTATCTGAGGTAATTGCTGGGTGTGGTGGTGCACACCTTTAATCCCTGTACTTGGGAGGCAAAGGCTGGTAGATCTTGTGAGCTTGAGGACAGCCTGGTCTACAGAGTGAGTTCTAGGACAACTGGGGCTACACAGAGAAACTCTGTCTCGAAAAAGCAAAACAAAACAAAAACCCCAACCAAACAAAAAGATTATTTAAAAAAAAACTGAATAAGAGAAAAGAAACAGGAAAAGAAGAAAAAATAGTGTAGTAGCATGGTTAAATAAAAGAAGAAGTAAGAGGAATAAAGACGAAGGGAAGGGAAAAGAGAAAATAGGAAAAGTTGAAAATAATCATGTTTTGGCCTTTTAACTAAGATCAAGTATAGAGAAAGTTCAAAGGCAAAATTAGATGAATTTAAGAAGGGAAAGAAAAACAAAAGCTTTACCAACACACACACACACATACACACACACACACACACACACACACACACACTGATTAAATCAAAACAGTACTACTAAAGAGGGACTGGAGAGATGGTTCTGCAGTTGAGAAGTTTGGTTCTTACCATCCACATGGAGGCTCACAAGCACCCCTAAGTCTGTTTGAGAGTGTCTGGCCTCCTTCGCACCAGGCACACATAGGGTGCACAGACATATATACAGGCAAGCATTTATACACATTTTTTAAAAATTAAAATCTAAAAAAATACTACTGAAAATATAGTAGAAAGAAAAAGGGGCCCTATGGTGTCAAAACATAAGAATAAAAGGTAAGCATTGCTCAGTGAAGAAAAATGCCCACAAAATTTCACAAAAGTGTGAAGGTAAATGAAATATAAATATTTTCCTTTTTTTCTTTTTCTTTTTTTTAATAATTTATTTTTTTTTCAAATCATAATTCATTCACACAGGGGTTATAAACACAGAAAGGCAGGACATGGGGAAGGGGATGACACTGGAGCGTGGGTGTTCAGGGGGAATACAGATATCTTTCAGAACAGGGTATCGGCTGGGTGAAGGTTCAGGGGACAGATCACTATGACTCTGCCTATGACTCACTTGTCCTTATCTAAGTTGGTATTGTCTGGCAAGGCTACCTATTTACAAGGTCTATGACTACTCAGGCTGGTAAATTTCCAAGAAAGCTGCCTATTTACAATAGCTTACAGCCATCTGTTTCAATGTTTTTTCCACAGAGACTCAAGACTTGGTGTTAATATACATGAATGACAGGTCTATTGCTGATTTTAGGCCTATGGCTGATTTTAGGCCTTCAGTGTATAAGCGGGGCTGCCCCTGACATCTCCTCTCTTCTCTAAGTATAGAGGGGCTGTGGTAATTCTAATCTTGTGAAGGTGGGGATAGAGGCTGACCTCCAGTAATTGAAGGGGACCTTGTAATGGCTCCGGTCCCCCAGGTGTTGTCCAGTGAGGCATGAGGGCCATACCTGTCCCAGTGTCTTTTTCCTGGAGAGGGGATACTTTTGACATCAACCCCTATACAGTCAGGCTTGTCCCTCAGGGAACCCAGAGAGATATTTTTAACTTTTATTGATATTCCCTTGCAGTGCTTAGCCTTGCAGCCTAAGCAAGAATTCAGATCGCCTGTCAGAGGGGGTTCTGGGTGGCCCCCCCTCTGCTTGGTCTAGGGGTGGAAGTCCCCTCTTTTAGGTTGTGTGGAGATGGGTTTTGGGAACACCCTGTATAAAGTAACAACCTTATCTTGAGTCTCGTGGTCCTCCATAGCTAACTTATGATAATGTATCTGAATAGGTTTTGCTACCAAATTATTTATCTGTTGTTTCACAGAGTTAGTCCGCCTATTTGAGACCCAGGGTCCAGCAGAAATAAGCAAAATGAACCCAAATAATGGTCCCAAGATGGGAGGAAGTAGGGTTGACAACCATGGAGAGGCTGAAAACCAATTCTTGTACCAGCACTCATCTTTCTCTTCCTCTCTCTGACTTTTCTCAGGGCCTTCTCTGATCTATTTCATGCTCTCTTTAACCCTCCCTGTCTTGTCTATGTAAAGGCAACATTCTTCTTTAAGGGCTGTACACAGTCAAGAGCTGTACACAGCCTTTTCTATTGTAATAGAGTAAATCAAGTCCAATAAGAAGCTTTGCGATTTTTGGTGGTCTCTTCAGACAGTGAAACGAGGGATTTCTTCGGATTAGTGATGTCAATCTCTAGCTGTTTGATATTCTTGTCAATGGCCCTTCAAAGGTCTGAGTAGTATAGGTTTGGAGGCCAGCATCTGGATTAAAACTTCTAACAGCAGACATCACGGATGATTCATTTTTACCTGGAAAGGAAAAAGAAGGGAATTCTCAGGGAGATTTCTCTTCCCTGGATGTAAATTGTTATTCATCTTATTTATGGTTGGGCCTGGCTTTGTGGGGATATCTATTTATTTCATTAATCTTTTTGGTAGCTGGTTAGCTGTACCTTCTGTGGTATCAAACAGGCATATCAGTCCTCAGCCCCATAAGAGAACTGGGTCTGGGCCATTCCCTTTAAGAGTAAGAGGGTCCTTCCACATATCTGTGGCATAGTTTTTATTGATCTCAGTGATGCCAGAGGCAGGCAGCAGCGGATTTTGCCATGAGCTTTCAGTTTTAAAGAGTTAAAAGTGAACAAGGCATGACGGAGAGTATTTCAGGGGAACTCCTTCTTGGGGGGGGGGTACCATTCCCCCTCTTTTGTTTTTAAAGCCAATTTTTCAGAGTTAATAAAAATTTTTCTTAACAACAATAAAGTGAAAATACTTCTAGACTGGAGATAAAGCTTAGTCAGCCTGGATTTGATCCCTAGTTCCACATGAAACAAGCGTGATGGTGGCACACTCCCATAATCCCAGCTCTGGGGTGTGTGTGTGTGTGTGTGTGTGTGGTGGGGTCAGGAAGATTGGAGTTCAGGGTTATCCTGGGCTACATAAAGATAAATAGTAACCTTTCTTTTTTATTTTTGTATGTATGTTTAGGGGGTAAGGGAGGCTCATGTGCACACTATGACCCATGTGTGGCGGTCATAGGACAACATTTTCAAGTCATCTTCTACCTTTACCTGTGTTCTGGGGCTTGAACTGAGGTCATCAGGATTGCACTGGAGGCACTTTAGTAACTGAGTCATCTTGATTGGCCCCTGATAGTGAACAGTCCCATTTCAAGAAAAATAAAATTTATAGTAGTTTCTGAGTTGGCAGAAATTGCTGTTAGTTATATACACAGGGATGGGTTCAGTTGCTTGAACTTGTGGACTCTTTCAAGTGACTTATTGTAGGTGTTGGGCATGTTTTAAGGAAGTGTTGATTCATGTGGCTTCCCGTTTTGTGTCCCTAGGGCCTCTGCTAGCTGTGCTTAGCTTTGCCAGCTGCTGCCTGTGTTGGTTCTACCCCACTTCACAGACCTCTAAACTATATCCACTGGGGTTCTTAAGGGTCTAGCTGGAGGCTGGGGCTTCTCAAGGGTATTGAGGGTTGAGGAAGGATTCTGTACAGGTACAAGACCTGTGTTCACATTTTAAAAGTCCCCTACTGCTCATCCTCCTGCAGGAGTGGTGGAGCTGTGGATGTCAGGTGTTCATTGGAGGGTCAGTGTGCTTGACCTCTGCAGCAGAAAGCAGCTGGAAAATGGTCCGAGGGTTTGATCTGCCTGCTGACTGCAGGCTCAGTGTTCTCAGATTCCAGTATCCTCAGCAGGTGATGTCTCCTTCCAGCCACTGAGAGTGGGGCTGCCTGCCCAGTGTACTCCTGCTGTGGAGCTCTCTCAGCCTGCACTGCTGCCTGTGTTTGAGGTTTTTTTCCCTTTTTTGGGGGGGGTGGGGGGAGTTGTCTTTTATTAAAATTTGGCACATTATTTGCATTTATATTAAAACAAAGTGCATCTTTATTCTCATTTATATACATTGCACAATACATAATGATGCTTAAAAATGTCTTTATATTTACAAGTAATAATATATTTATATATAACATAAAATACTTTTAAAAAAAATCTCAGCTTTTTTAAGGCGTCCTTTCCTCTTTCAAAGCACTACAATGCTGAATTTCCAATGAGAATGCTTCTTGGTCATTTAAACCTTTGTAGTTAGAAAAATAGCTTATGTGAAAGTGTAAACATGTACATTGAGCTAAGAGCATGTCAGCTGCTGGTCCTCTTCTTCACTACAGGTCCTCTCCAGAGCTGTGGCTCACCGGGACTGCAGCAGGTTACTCCAAGCCTGACTAGCTATTGTTCTGTATTCTCAGACCACTGGGAAAGCACACAATTTAAAAACTAGCTTCCTTCCAAGATGGCACCTGACTATTGCAAGTCATGTGGAATAGGATTCCTCTCCTCTGCTGAAAGAGCCCTTGTCTTGTGAAAACTTGCCACCAAAATAGATGCTTGTGAGGCTGTGCTTGTTTTGTGCGTAGCACTGCCCATCTCTTCACACAGTGCTGCTTTCTGGGTGGGGCTTCTGCTGCACAGCTGGTGCAGTGTTCTTCATGCCCTGTTTTCTGCCACATCACCCTTGTGTGCTCCGCATCTCAGCAGGGATGTCAAGACCTTTGTGACTTTGTGAAGCTGTCTTTCTATCTTTTCAGTAAATCCCATTTTTCTTACCCTGAGATTCTTCTCCTTCAGCCCTTCTCAGACTCCTGATGGGTAGATCTGTGTGACTGGTCAGTTTGAGCATGATTTCCTGTGTTCATTTTGTAGGTGCCGATGTTGCCAACGTCTGCAATGAAGCTGCTTTGATTGCTGCAAGACACCTTTCAGATGCCATTAATGAGAAGCACTTCGAGCAAGCGATTGAGCGAGTGATTGGAGGTAAGGCAGCTGAGTATGACTCTGGTCAGAAGGATGATGGTAGTCAAGGTGATAGGTGGCATGTGACTGTAATCCCAGCACTCAGAAGGTGAGAGGAGAATCTCAGATTTGAACCTAGTCTAGATTAAATGGTGAAAACAGGTCTCTTCTTTTAAAAGCTCATAAAAGGAATTTTCTGCCCATGATTTCTCTGTTTTGGCAAGAGCTACAAAAAAAAGTATATCCATGTAGTATATCCATGTAGCCTTGGGGCTTGCCATGCCATCTCCAGACTTGCCTCGTGCTTTCTTGTGTCTGAACCCTTCCCCCTCTGAGAAGGGAGTTTGCCTGTTGACAGTGCTGCCTCTGTGAACCAAAGTCTCATGCTTTGTAATAATGTGACATACTGAGACAGGGAGGAAGCCTGTGATGAACTGTGAAGAGATCGTTTGTAAATTCAGATAAGCAAGAAGGTTAGGGGTTATAGCCTAATGGTGGAACACATGCTTAGCACACACACAGCTCTGGGTTCCATCTCCAGCACCCCAAAAAGAAATGCTTGAGGAAACAGAAGGTGTATTAACTCATCCTTAGTAACGTTTGACCCTGGTAGCTTTGTGGAATACACTTGTCTTGGGTTATATCATTGAGAGCTTAGCTTTTTCCCCCCTTCAGATGAATTACTTTAAACAAAGCAGAACCCCTGGGGTGGTGATTGCCCACCACAGAATGTGCACTATTAGGGTTTACAGTTACAGACCATGATATAAAATGAGGCTTGGAGTCTGCCTCTCCACAGGCTGGGAGAAGCTGAAATTGCAGATCTTTGAGCTCTCTCGTTGGTATTGACCTCTTACACAGGGTCATTTGGACTGTGGATCTGGGAACTGATCTTCCTAGAGTGTTTCTTGGCAAACTCCTTCATCCCATAAACTGTCTGGCCTGTTTGATGGCCTGGCCAGCTTTGAGTAGGAATTTCAGGTCTTTCACTAGTATGGTTTTTCCTGTCCTCTGCCTTCCACTAGCAACAGACAGCAAGTGTCATTGTTCTCCCAGGACTTGAGGGTTCTACATAACAAAACCAAGCAGAAGACTCTTCCATACTCCTGTCTTTCTATGAGTTTCATGTTTCACATGACCTAAATGCAGAATTATATTTACATTTCTGTTGATTTTCCCCAAAAAAGGTGTGTTGTTTAAGAGCGAGCCTGGGGCAGACATGAGAAGTACAGTTGGATATATTTTAGACTTTGCCCTGTAGTCTCATTTTGGTCAGGAGGTTTAGGCAGCCTAGTTATTATGTCTTAGGTAAGGAAGTGTATAGCATTGTGTCGATATTTTTTAATGTCATTGTCACTAAAGCAGTGGTTTGGGGTTTTGTTATTGTTAGGCTTGGAGAAAAAAACCCAAGTTCTGCAGCCCGAGGAGAAGAAGACTGTGGCTTACCATGAAGCAGGCCATGCAGTCGCCGGCTGGTATCTGGAGCATGCAGACCCGCTCTTAAAGGTGCCGCAGCATGTATTTCAGTAGGCAAGCCAGCTTAGTATATAAGCAGCGACTGAAAAGGCGTATACTCACTCAAGAAATAACAAACAGTGTAGCTTTGGAGGGATGTAGCAGAAACTAATGAAGGTTGAAGGAGGTACTTACCCCTCCTGCAGACACCGCACAACATTTAGACAGCACACTTTCTGTTTGCCATACTGGAGATTGAACCTAGGGCCTCATTCATATTGGATAAGTGCTCTACCACTGACCTATACCTCTAGCCCTTTTAAAATTGTATCTTAGTTTTGAAGTATATGTGGTGTGCATGTGTGTTTGTGTTCAGGAGTGTCCGCACATACACCTGCTCACATGTGTACACTTGCATGTAGAAGCCAAAGGTCAGTGTTGAGTATCTTTCTCTGTTGCGCTCTACATTACTCTTATTACCATTGTCAACATAGTATCTCACTCTCCTGGAGCTCACTTATGTGGCCAGACCAGCTGGCAGCCAGTCCCAGGGGTCCTCCTGTCTCTGTCTTCCAAGTGCTAGGATTATAGGCACGTAACATAGGTAAGTGCTGGGAATCTGAATACAGCTCCTAATGCTTGCAGAGCAAGCACTTTACTGACTGACCCCCAACCCCTTTCCTTTTTGAGGTAGAGCCTCACTAAGCTTCCCAGGTTGAGCTTGAACCCACTCTGTAGCCAAGGCAGGCCTTGAATTTTCACTCTTCTGTTTGAACCTCTTAAGGATCTCAGAGTGAGGCCTGTGCTATGATGTCTGATTCAGAAAGTAGCCCATGGCAGAGCAGAGCTGGGAGAGAGCTGACCCATAGTAAGCAGCTTTGGTGGTGGCCTGAGGGGCTTCTGTAATTACACCACAGTGGTTGACGGTGTTTGCCATCTTGAGGTGGCTGAGAAGAGAGTTCAGAATTCCAAAAATACTGGAAATTAACAGGAAAATTCTAGAAACAAGAAATATCACAGTTGAATCCCAGATCTGAGTAGGAGCTGACTGTATCTGGCTGTCTAATAGAACTGTGTATGAAATAAGGAATCTCCAATAGAACTGTGTATGAAATAAGGAATCTCCAGAGATCCTGGCCAGAACACAGAGGCTAGTGAGGTCTCCCTCTCGGAAGCTGTCAGTTGCCCTGTGATGTCAGAAGATGGTTGGTGGGGTCAACTGGAGGAGGAGTCGCAGAGGGGGTAACGTTCACATACACACAAAATACATGAGTAATCTACAGAGAAGCCACTAAAATGAATGGGTTAGGAGATCTGCAGAATCCAGGGCTAATATACAAAGATCTGTGGATTGGAAAATGAATTTTTGTTTAATTTTAAGGTTTTTTTGGAAAATGCAAGGTTTAGCCAGGTATAGTAGCCCATACCTTTAATTCCATCATGTTCATGTAGAGGCAAGGATATCTCTATTAATTTGAGGCAAGCCTGGTCCACATAGCAAGTTCTAGGTCAACTACAACTGCATAGAGAAACCCTATCTCAAAAAAAAAAGAAAAATTTTTTTCAATTGCAATTTCAATAGACTCTCAACACATAAAAATAAATTTAAGAAAATATCATAGGGCTTATACATTAAATTAAAGTATAAATAAAAGTGCATTCTATTTATAGAATCATATGCTATTTCTTCCCAAACTGACCTGTAGCCTCATTGCAATCTCTGTTAGGATTATAGCATTCTTTTGCAGAACCTAGGGCCTCACACATGCTAGGCAAACACTCCAAATCTCAGCCACACTCTCAGCCCAAATAGGCATTTTTATTGTGAAGCAAATTAAGGTTTTCTGGTGATACTGCTAGAACAGTGGGAGCAGCTAGGTGGGAGACTAACACTGCTGCAGTAAGCCTGTGGCACTGGGGAGGGGACAGGTGAAGTCGCTGGTCAGCAGAGGCCATGTTCCTGACAATTCTCAAGGTGGGAATTGGGAGTGATGGTGCATTCCTGTAATAATTGCACTTGGGGGCTGGAGAGATGGCTCAGTGGTTAAGAGCACTGACTGCCCTTCCAGAGGTCCCGAGTTCAAATCCCAGCAACCACATGGTGGCTCACAACCATCTGTAATGAGATCTGATGCCCTCTTCTGGTGTGTCTGAAGACAGCTACAGTGTATTCATATATAATAAATAAATAAATCTTTAATAATCGCACTTGGGGCTGGAGCAGGAAGGTCTCCAGGGTGTTTAAGGTCATCTTTGACTTTTGAGGTCTGTCTGGCCTTTTGAGACTCTTATCTTCATAAAGTCAAAAGAAGAGGGAGGCAGGGAGGGAGAGACAGAAGGAAGGATTGTCTTCTTAACATGTGATTCTGATAACTCTGGGTTGATATGAAAAATAAACATTAACCCTTGCATCATATGCCAGAAAATAAATAGATACGAAAAGCTAAAATGTAAAATGATAAAACTTCTCACAGAATAAGTAGACATTTTCTTGGAACACAAAAAGCATAAACTAAAAAAGAAAATGTTGGTGAATGGGTGGACAGGATGACTCAGTGGGTGCTTCCCAGCACACCTGACAATTGGAGTTCAGTCCTAGGAGCCACATGATGGGGAATAAGAGAACATATCCTTATATGCACATAGCCACACATACATGGGATCAATCAGTAAATGAAAAGGGAGTGTTTAGAAATGGGACCTCATTGAATTTTAAAACAGTTGTTGAGGTCCAGGTATGGTATCACATGCCTGTAATCTCAGCATTTGAGAGGCAAAGACAAGAGGATTTTAAATTTATGGCCAGTCTGGACTACATAAAGAAACTAGCACGACTGGAGGATGTAACTCAGTGGCAGAACATGTGGCCAACGTGCATAATGAGCCCAGCCTGGACACAGAATAAGACCCTGACTCAAGTAAAAACCAGCAATACCCCTGACTTAGAGAATGCCATGAAGAAGTGTAAAAGGTGGGGTAGGCTCATGGTGGTACACTCAGGGGGTGCAGACAGGAAGACGGGAGTTTCAGGTCAGCCTGGACTGTATACGGATTCCCTGTCTCAAAAATGTAATCATTTAAAGAGGAGGAGGAGGAGGAGGAGAAAAGGCCACATTCTGGAAATATTTACAGTAAATATGTGTGACAGAGGAGTTATATCTGGAAAGTCTATTTTGTTTGTTTGTTTGTTTTTTGTTTTTTCAAGACAGGGTTTCTCTATGTAGGTAGCCCTGGCTGTCCTGGAACTCACTCTGTAGACCAGGCTGGCCTCGAACTCAGAAATCTGCTTGCCTCTGCCTCTCAAGTGCTGGGATTAAAGGCGTGCGCCACCACTGCCCAGCTGGAAAGTCTTAAAGTTGACACAGTAAAGCAGTGGGCAAGATTTGCATATAAACTTTATAGAATAATGGGACATAAGAACTGACATCAAGCCAAGAAATTGTAAAGGAATCATAACTAGATACAGAGCCACTTAACAGGCTATGTACACTGCTGACATGGTAAATGGCTCTGTTTGCTGGCTTCTAAGTGATCAAATGGTCCTCACCCAAGACGGGTGAGAATGGATTCCACACAAGAATTTTCCTGCTCTATTGATAGTGTCAGTAAGCTGGAAACAATCTGGCTGTCCATCAGAAGTGAACTGGAAGCTGTGTGTGTGTGGTGGTAGAGGACACTGATGCTTATAATCCCACATTTTGGAGGCTGGAGCAGTACGATTAATGTGCCATGAGTTCAAGGCCAGCTTGGGGAAGTGTGAGACCTTGTCTCAAAAAAAAAAAAAAAAGGATACCTGATGTGTTTATCCAGTGGCATGCTATAAAGCCGTAAAAGTGAGTAAGCAGGCTGTTAGTATACACAGCAATATGGATGAATCTCAAAAACGGAATGGAGCCAGACACAAAGTACACTCTGTGCAGTGGCACTCACATGCTGTTCTAGAAAGGCCAGAGTTGTCTGTAAGTGTACATGCGGTTGCTTGGGGCTCTGTGAGGCAGCTGGGGGTATGGTGGCCCCCATTTTATATATTAGTTGTGGTTGGAAGTTGTTTATAAAACTCTGTTTTATATTTAGAGTGGTTAGCACTTTATATAGAAAACTCCTCCTTTAATACATTTAATTTCTAAAGAAAACAGAACTCACCTAGTTTCATAAAAGTGATCTGGAAGGACAATGACGTCTCTTGAGCGCCTTGGTCCCTGTGTCCTGAGACCCAAGTGGTTGTGCAAGAGCTGAGTGGGTGCTGTGGTCTGCCAGAGGAGACCCCAGCCAGCTGTCCTCAGGGCGCCTTTACTAAAGGCTGATTTTAGTTTGCCTTTACGTAAGGGCAGAAAATGCTTTCTGGAACTCTGAGGTCAGGCAGTTTCTCTCCTGGTCATTGCTAGGTCTCGTGGCAGTGATGTAGGTGTGCAGCCCAGCACTGTGCTGCCTTTTCATCAGTGAGTGTCCTTGCAGACTCTCTAATCAGAACTGCATTGGCGGAGTGTGTTTTCTGCTTCCCAGGTGTCCATCATCCCTCGAGGGAAGGGGCTGGGCTATGCTCAGTACTTACCCAAGGAGCAGTACTTGTACACAAAGGAGCAGCTGCTGGACAGGATGTGCATGACTCTGGGGGGCCGTGTCTCTGAGGAGATCTTCTTTGGAAGAATTACAACAGGTGCCCAGGATGACTTGAGGAAGGTTACCCAGAGTGCCTATGCCCAGGTGAGTCTGTGGAACTGGCCTTCTGCCTCCCTTTCTTACCTGCCTGGAAAATTAGCCTTTGTGGATTACTGAAGTAACACGGGTGTTTCACTGGGTTGGGTTTCTGCAGCAGAAAAGATTTCTTAAATCCACTGAGGAGCTGGAGACGAGACTCGCTGTTAATAAATAGTTCGTACTATTTTTGCAGAGGACCCAGGCTTTTGTCCCAGAACTCAAGTTGGGCAGCTTACAACTAACTTCCTATAACTTCAAATCAGATCTGACCCCTTTGGCCTCTAAGGGGCACTTGAACTCATGGGTAAAGACACATACAGATACACACATAGAACTAAAAAAAAAAAGAATCTACTTTAAAATAATAAAAACTTACAGAAGAAAAAAGTGTGCCATAGTCTTCAGAGTTTTCCCTTAGGGTCCTGCATGTAATGCTTACAGGTAGTTTAAAACTTACTTTTCAGAGTGTTTATTTTTAGAGATAGGGTCTCATGTAGCTCAGGCTAGTTCTCACTTGCTAAGGAGCTGAAGGTGACCTTGAATCATCAGTCTTCCCAAGTGTTGGGGTGTTAGCATGTGCCTAAATGCCAGCTGTAAAGTTTTCATTGTTAAAAAAGAATTCTTTTGTCATTGAGGTATATGAGTGTCTTGACTGTGTGCATGCATTTGTACCACATGTGTGCCTAGAGTCCTTGGAGGTCAGGAGAGGGTGTTAGACCGCCTAGAACTGGTGTGTCACATGATTGTGAGCTGGCACGTGGATCCTGGGAACTAAACTCTGTTCCTCTAGAGGCCCTGAAGTTTAATTTTTAAGCTCCATGTCCTGACAGCAGTTGGACAGCTGAACTCGGGATCTTCCCGCACCTGTCCCTTGTCACTGCCCAGTGGCAGCCTCCCTCCTGACTGTAACTGGTCTTGTTTTCTTCAGCCTCTACCACAGGTCTCCGCAGCCCAGCTGACAGTAGGCTGTTTTCTTTAGGCTGACATGAGCGGCTCCTTTAGGAACTGCTCTCCACTGATGCAGCTCTTTGCTTGTCCTCCATGTCTTGCTTTGAAAGTAATATTTTCTAACTAGGTTTATTTTAATGTTACATTTCCTCCTAAGACATTATTGCTTATTATTCGCTCTTATTTCTTTTCTAATCTTTTTAAAAAGTATTTTTTTCTCCCATGTGTATTTTTTTCCTGCCTTCCAGCACCCTGTGAGTCTTGTGTTTGATTCATGGATTCCTTTCTGCTCCCCTGCTGGCTCATTTCTGTGGGTCAGTGGGTCACAGTTCCTCTGCAGCGGACCTGCCTTTCCATCCTGCTTGTCTGCTCTGGAAACGTTATTCTGCATCTTATTTTTTTTTCTCACAATAACTTCCCAAGGCATCCACCTGTTGTCCATTCTGATCTCAGGAGTGAGAAGGGCTGGGATGCGGTGAAGTAGGGAGACCTGTGCTTTCCCTCGCTCTGGGAACTAGAGTCACAGATAATAGAAAGCCTGCATATAGGTGCTGGGAACCGAACCTAGGTCTTCTGGAAGAGCATGCAGTGTTATTAACCATTGAGCCATCTCCCGCCCTGGTCTTCTTTTGAAGTCAGTTTGGATTTTACTTCCAGAAGCTTCTCTGTCATGCAGTTCTGTAAGGTTTGGGAGCCTCACATGAGTCACGGAACATCAGCCTCTTCATGTTTTCCCTTGGCTCCTTGGACACAGTTTTTGAGAAAATGCAGACGTCATCCTGTGTCCCATGTTCTCAGGTTGAGACTGTGTTCACAGGGAGAACTTGTTGGTAGTTTGCTCACATCAAGAGCTTCTACCTCTTAACTTCTCTCCACAAGTAGAGTAGCCCGCGAGCTTCAGAGCTGGTGCAGTTGCCCACTGCTTCCTGAATGCACTACCAGATGCGCTTAAATCATACTGCTGCTCTTCCACCATCTACTCAGTATCTTTGTCCACTCTGCCAGCCCCTGCTGTAAGGCTTTAAGGCTGAGGGTCCTCTGTCTAACCTATTAGTCCTGCATCCTTTTCAGATTGTTCAGTTTGGCATGAACGAGAAAGTGGGGCAGATCTCCTTTG
This sequence comes from Grammomys surdaster, assembly GCF_004785775.1. NCBI lineage: Eukaryota > Metazoa > Chordata > Mammalia > Rodentia > Muridae > Grammomys > Grammomys surdaster. The sequence goes on from NW_021604684.1 coordinate 3,926,402, forward strand.
ACCTTCCACGGCAGGGAGACATGGTGTTGGAGAAGCCGTACAGTGAAGCCACAGCCAGGATGATAGACGACGAAGTGAGGCTGCTCATCAGCGATGCTTATAAAAGAACTGTGGCTCTCCTCACGGAAAAAAAGGCTGACGTGGAGAAGGTCGGTGACAGCACATGGATAAGTCTCTGCACGTTGCCGTGTGTGTGTGTGTGTGTGTGTGTGTGTGTGTGTGTGTGTGTCAAATTCTGTGGAGTTGGTTCTCTCCTTCCACCTTTTGTGAGTCTAGGAGTTCAGTTGAGGGCATCAAGGTTGCTCAGCTAGTGTCTTTACCTGCTGAGCCTTCTTGCCAGCCTTGTTTATTTTTTGAGACAGGATTTTGCTGTGTAACCCTGGCTGGCCTGGAACTCATTGGGTAGACCAGACTGGCACCAATCTTGTGGTTCTCCTGCCTCTGCCTCCTGAGTACTGGAATTACAAGGGTGAGTCACCCTGTCTGGCGTTTAGTCCCTTCCTTCCATCTGCTTGCTGTGCTTCTTCAGTCTGGGCTGAGTGTCTTCCCCATGCCTGGGGAACAGAAGCGGGAGCTGTTCTGGTTCTTGTGTTAGGTGAGGAGAGACTGTTAACAACTGTTTTAGGCCAGCCTCATTCCCAGGGAGCTTTGCCAGAACACCCATGAACCAAGTATTTAAAAATGAGAAGCTGCCAGACTCCATAACTGTTTCTGTGCTGGCACAGAGGATGCCGACATGATGGGGTTGAGTGGGGGAGGGGATGCACTTACCACACCCTTGTCTAGATACATGTGCTTACAGTGTGTAGCAAATAATCTTTGTTGGAAGGAAGAATGGGGTAAGGATCCTGAAACACTGGATTTTAGAAAGTACTTTCTGACCCAACAGAGAAAAGGAACCAAGTGAAGAGAGTTGAGCCAGCCAGGGAGTAGTCTACTTCAAGGAGGGTGGCTGAGGGCTTTGCTCAGGGCCTCACCTGTGAAGAAAGGACTTGGCAGGTTTTCTGAGGTCCTTCTTCAAAATAAGGGGAACTAGCTAACACAGTACCAGCTAAGCCTGCAGCCTCCTGAGGTACCTAGAGTCATTATCCCCACTTTACAGAGACAAACAACAGAGAGGTCATGTGATGGCTTAAGGTCACAAAGTCAGTGGATAGCAGAGCCAAGTTCTGACCCAGCTGCAGAGCCTTTGCAAATCACCTCTCAGCCTGTACTGTGTCCACACGACAGCTGTCGGTAGTTACCACCTGTAACATGAACAGTCTGAGAGGTGCCAAGAGTGTGACACGCTGTGAAAGTGCTCAGTTTATGTGATCAGACGTCCTGTGGTAAGCGTGATTACGGTTTCAGTGGTTACCTGTGACTGTGCTGTGTACTTGCCTATCTGTGTATAAACAGGTTGAGAATCAGAGGCAGCCTCAGAAGGAATCCTAGAGCTTTCATTTCTCCTGTGCTCCATTTAAAAATCATAAAGAGAAGTGCATTCAGTTTGGTTTTGTATAAAGGAACAGCCCCTAGGTGATGGCCTTCTCAGTGGCTTACAACCTACTCTTCCTCCTAAGAGCAAGCATATCGTGTGTTACATGTCCTATGCCTTACTTATTTTCATGCAAGTATGTCCATTCCTTTATTACAGCTACATAATCCTTAATTGTCTACATGTACCAAAATGCACATCTTACTCTAAAATCATGTGACCCTGGTCTTGAGACATGTTCTTTTTTATCTTATTTTATTTTTTAATATTCAGTTTTCTGATGTGTTCGAGTGTTTGCCTGAATGTGTGTGCGTGCACAGTGTGCTTGTCTAGTGCTCTCAATGTCCAGAAGTGGAGATTAGACCCCTTGGAACTAGAGTTACGAGATGGTGATTTGCTGGGAACTGAACTCAGGTCCTCTGTAAGAGCAGCAGGTGCTCTCAGCATTGAGCCGTCTCCCCAGCCCCTTAGGTTTTATTAAAAAGAGAGCAGCTATAAGTAGAAAGCTTAACTTTTGAGTAGATTTTGCTAAGCAACTTAGTGAAAATTGCTTGTATTTCAGGTTGCTCTCTTACTGTTAGAAAAAGAAGTATTAGACAAGAACGACATGGTTAAACTTCTGGGCCCCAGACCATTTGCAGAAAAATCCACATATGAAGAATTTGTGGAAGGCACCGGCAGCTTAGACGAGGACACTTCTCTTCCTGAAGGCCTTCAGGATTGGAACAAGGAGCGGGAGAAGGAGGAGAAGAAGGAGAAAGAGGAGCCCCTGAATGAGAAGGTTGTCAGCTAGGTCCAGGGCTGGAGGCCCCTTTACTTTGTCCTCCCAGGGCTTCAGTCTGCAGTTTGAGCAGCAGCCGTCAGAACAACAGCCCTGATGCAGAGCCAGCTGCTGACTCGGCCAGGCTGTGAGGATGCCGCCACTTCAGCTGCAGAATATCAGCAACTGCCGGGGCTTGGAAGGAGGGAGACTCTTCCTCAGCCTTGGCCTCATGAACAGTGGCTGGAATAGGAGAGACAGCACCACCTGCCAAGGCCTGTCCCTCGGAATCCTATCACGTGGGAGAAGACTTTCCCCGTCACCCTCCGTTCCTCCTGTGACATCTGCAGACATGCTGTGAAGTTCAAGCTGGAGTCCTGATAAGAATATTTTGATTCAACCAAATATTATTTTCAAATTTGAATTCAGATCACTTGTTGCTGTTTTAGTGGAATGATTTTCTATAGAGAACTGTAACATATTTAAAAACATGAATGTATTATGTAAATATGGATTCTTTACATCAGAAATAAAAGGTGGACATTGTACTTTTTTCTGAGCATATGAAGGGTTGCCATGCTGTGCTTATGTTTAGAAAATATAATGTCAAGAAATTAAATGTTCTTTGTCTTGGACATGGATTCCTCAAAATCTTACCTTGCTGGTCTCGTCAGCTCCCACAGAAACCAGCACTGTTGGTTGGGAGCAGCTGTGGTAACTGCATCAGCTAGGATCTCCCTGAGCTGCTCGTGACTAGGTGGACATTGTATCATCTAGGCGAGGCTGCCCTGAACCACCAGGCCGGTGGGTCAGGGTCCCTGGCGATGCTGGAGGTGTACGTGGTAACTGTTGCTCATGTCAGTCCCCAGGAGAGGGTTATAAAGATTCCACAATGAAGATTGACTCTCATCTTCAAATGCCATTGTTTGAGCTTCGAGGTACTAGCTAATTTTGGTTTTCTAAAAATCAGATTTACTGTGCAGCCCAGGCTGGCCTTAAAGTCAGTATGCACTGAACTTACAGCAACCCCCCTGCTTTGTTGTTTTTGTTGTTGGTTTTTGAGATTAATTTTTATCTTTTTACATGTGTGGGTATAGTACCTGAATTTATGTCTGTGTACTACATCCATGCCTGTCACCTGAGGATAGAAGAGAGTATTAGATCTCCTAAGACCACAGGTATAAACAGTTCTGAACTTCCCTGGATGTGGCTGCTGATAATGCACCCTGGGTCCTATGAAGAACAGCCAGTGTTTTTAATGTCTCTCCAGCTTTTAGCGTTTTTAAGTGGCGTGTGCATGTGAGTGAAGGTACCCATGTTAGCCAGAAAGTACATCATATTCCCTGGAGGATGTTGGGATTTGCAAGAGCCTTGCGTGTGTCCAACTCCCAGCCTTGTTTTTCTGAGTACTGGGATTATAGTGAGCCAACATGCCTGGCCATTTTATTTTTTTTAATCTGCATCCTTTAAAACACATTCCAGCTTGCCTAGTGCATTGTTGATGTGGGGACAGTGTCCTTTAGGCATACAGAATACAGTGGCATCCCTGGGGTCATCCTCCAGTGGAGGTAGGAGCTATTCTTGGAGGTGTACGCTCCAGCCCAAGCCATTTTGCAGTGGACCAGAGATGCATGCAGCTAGGTACCTCAGTTCTTAGCAGCATATCTGCTCTGCCTGGTCATTTGCAAAAGGACTACACTATACATCATTTCCTTCCCACTTGATGCTTTTGGGAGGTTGTTCAATGGGGAATTGTCGAGGCTAAAAGGCCTACTTAGTCATATGGCTATTTAGCGGTAGATGAACTGTTATCAGACTTGGGGTCCTTGACAGAGAAGTAGTAATGTAACTTGAGCCTCTCCTGTGGAAGGGAAGTAACTGACTAGAGACCATTTTGCTTCTAGAACAATGGATGAAGAAACGCCCCTCAGTGGCTTGTAGAGTGGCCAGTCCTTAGCTTGCCTGAAGGAACTCAAGTGTTCAAGCAGGTAGAGCTGAGACTTTGGGCCCTTACAAGTGTCCAAAGGTTCTCCTGCCTTCATGTGGTTCCCACCCGCCTCACAGTAATAAAGGTTCCAGCGGATGCCAGGTAAAGCCTAGGGGCAAGAGAGGTATTTCTCTTGTACCGGGAAAATGTGCCCATGTGGGGGATGTCAATGGTACCCATCTCACCCTTTCCCTCTTCTGCACAGGGATGTACCAGTTATGGCAAGGTTTAGCTGTATGGTAGCAGCTGAAGCCTGACCCACAGTAGGACCTACTCCAAATAGCTATTTCCAGGATAGATGTGTTGTTCTGGTATCTCATAAAATAGACATCTGAAAAATGAAACCTACATATCACAGTGCTTTGATGAAGTTGGAGAGACCAATGTGCAGGTTTAGCAATTTTATTATGAATGGATTGTCATAAAATTCCATATTGCATATTCAATTAAGGCAACACAGTGTGGCTTTAGTTTTTATCTCCAAGGATGAAAAACAAATCTCTGATTGGAGTTGGAGGGGGGACTTAACAAAAGGTGGTCACTTTCTTTAGCCCTATACGGCCCCCTACTTTGCTTTCAGTGTTGCTATATAAAATCTCCCTGGTCTGCTGGGACTGCCAATTCTCTGGTAAAGGAAAGTTCTCTGTTCTAGGTAACCTGGGGAACAGTGTGGTGTATTTAGTTTGAGAGGAGCCTGAGACATGCTTAGACCAGGGCACCATCCCCACACCGTCAGGGCTAAGGGAAGAGCAGATGTGCACTGTAGCATCTTATGGCTCCCTATTCGTTGATCTCTTCTTCATCCTCATCTTCAAAAGCCTCTTCCCCATCATTGACCGTGGCGTCCTGGTACTGCTGGTACTCGGACACCAGGTCATTCATGTTACTCTCAGCCTCGGTGAACTCCATCTCGTCCATGCCCTCGCCGGTGAACCAGTGCAGGAAGGCCTTGCGACGGAACATGGCTGAGAACTGCTCGGAGATGCGCTTGAACAGCTCCTGGATAGCAGTGCTATTGCCAATGAAGGTGGAGGCCATCTTCAGGCCCCGGGGTGGGATGTCACACACGGCTACCTTGACGTTGTTGGGGATCCACTCCACAAAGTAGCTGCTGTTCTTGTTCTGGATGGCCAGCATTTGCTCATCCACCTCCTTCATGGACATGGGGCCCCGGAAGACAGTGGCCACGGTCAGGTAGCGGCCATGGCGTGGGTCACAGGCAGCCATCATGTTCTTAGCGTCGAACATCTGCTGTGTGAGCTCAGGCACTGTCAGGGCACGGTATTGCTGACTGCCCCGGGCTGTGAGGGGGGCAAAGCCGGGCATGAAGAAGTGCAGACGAGGGAAGGGCACCATGTTCACAGCCAGCTTGCGCAGGTCGGCATTGAGTTGGCCAGGGAAACGCAGTGATGTGGTGACACCGCTCATGGTGGCAGATACCAAGTGGTTGAGGTCCCCGTAAGTGGGTGTGGTCAGCTTGAGCGTGCGGAAGCAGATGTCGTAGAGAGCCTCATTGTCGATGCAGTAGGTCTCGTCGGTGTTCTCCACCAGCTGGTGCACCGACAGTGTGGCATTGTAGGGCTCCACCACGGTGTCTGAGACCTTAGGTGACGGCATGACGCTGAAGGTGTTCATGATGCGGTCCGGGTACTCCTCTCGGATCTTGCTGATGAGCAGTGTGCCCATACCTGAGCCCGTGCCACCGCCCAGCGAGTGTGTGAGCTGGAAGCCCTGCAGGCAGTCGCAGTGCTCGCACTCCTTGCGTACCACGTCCAGCACCGAGTCCACCAGCTCCGCGCCCTCCGTGTAGTGACCCTTGGCCCAGTTGTTCCCGGCACCCGTCTGTCCTGTAAGGCAGCAAGATTCCAAAGGGGATATCAGTGACCTGCTTTCTCCAATCAATTTTTTTTTCAGTGAAAGAAACTGGAGCAAAGGAACAGGAATCAGTCTTTAACAGGTACCCATCACAGTGCCTAGAAGGCAGGCGAGCAGGTACCTCTTCAGAGAGGGCAACTATGTATCCAGGGGCGGGGGTCCTGCTCACTAATAGAGTACACTTAATACGCTGAGGCCCTGAACCTGGAATCAACCTTAGGGCATTGTATTAAACAATATAAAATTTTAAGATACATTTGTCTTGACCAGATAATGTCATTTCTTTTTGTTTGAATCAGTCTGCCTATATAGCCCAGGCTGGCCTCAAACTCATGAACCCCCACCAGGCCACGCTCAGATTTTTAAATAATTTTGTTACATGGTAAAGTTCAATGTATATACATTGTAGTTTTGAGCTTTCTCAACTTTGGCACTAATCCAAAAATGCAAAACACTTCAAAACCCAAAACGTTCTGAGCATTGATCTGATGCCATGAATGGAAAATTTCATACCTGGCCTCATGTGACAGGTCCATCAAAACGCAGAGGTTCTGAAAACATTATATGAGCTGCCTTCAGGTTCTATGTATAAAGTGTATGAAAACTAATTCACGCTCACTATCCCATCTGCAATAAAGCTCCCTATATTTCAACAACCCAAAAATCAAGCTTCAAGGATTTTTAAATAAAGGATGTTTGACATGAGTTATGTACAAACACTTATTTTCTTCTCAAGACAGTAATTTGTTTTGAGACAGGGTCTCTCTATCATAACCCTAACTGTCCTGGAACTCCTTAGTTAGTCCCAGGCTAGCTTCAAACTCATAGAGACCCGCCTTTCCAACCAAAGACAAAAGGTGCATACCACTGTGCCCAGCTCCAAAACAGTAATGATGTGAACAGGGCATCTCACCACCCAAGGTTACTTCTGCACAGTTTTCTAGGAACTACTGATTTTGCACCTGTAATTGAAGACTAGCACAGATGTGATTCCTACCCTCTAATTATATCCAGTCCAGTTGTGGAAAGGAGCCTAACATGCCTCCAAGAGTTCTGAGTTTTATCAGAGTCCAAGTGGTTGGCAAAGACCATCTAGTCTGCCAGTGTGTTGTACAGTGGTTCATTCTACCCGACAGGCTTTCTTAGCCTTCCTTTACAGAAGAAACTTTGATTTGAAAGGACTGATGGTTAAATTTTAAGCATTCCCTTTTAGTTTCTTTAATCACAAAAATTACATTTATTACTAGAGAAAGCATTTCCCCTAACCTGTAGAAATGCAGACCTATGTGTAGTACAAGGATATGTATGTAAGTTCATGTAGAGATATACTTAAAAAGGACTCTAGGGAGAACTGGGGGAAATGTATTTGGCCTCTGCTTTTCTGAGTGCTGCACACCTCATGTACAGAAAATGTGTAGTGCATGACACTGCTACAAAAAAAGTTTTTAAAATCGCAAATGACAACATGATTATAAGGCTTTAGAAATATCTGTGTACTTTTTCCAATTAGTTCATATACATGAGTGCTACACTAAATATTACCCAAATTGGATTATGGTTTGATGATCAATGTACCAAAACAATCGTGTCTATATATACACAGGATGATGTTTTATGTCATTCAGTTTTATCTGCAGATGAGGTGGAAGCACATCCCTTTAATTCCAACATTCAGGGAGCAGATCCTTGAGTTTGAGGCCAGCCTGGTCTACATAGTGAGTTCCAGGACAGCCAGGGCCACACAGAGAAGCTATATCTTATCTTGAAAGAAAAAAAAAAAAAAAAAAAAACAACCAAATCAGCAACAACAAAAACAAAAAAACAAAACCCTTATCTGCATCATTGCATGCCAAAACCTCAAAGGTAATCAATCTTCCATTCAGATATATTTGCAGGCTAGAGAGATGGCACTCAGTGGTTAAGAGTATTTAACTGTTCTTGCAGTGGACTTCGGATTGTTTCCTGGTACCCACATGACTACTGCTCACAACTGTGTTCAACTCCAGGTAGAGGTTACTAACACCCTCTTCAGGTCTCTTCAGGTGCTGCATGCATGTGCACATATATTATGGTCAAGCACATGTACATGTAAAAATTAAAATCTTTAAAAAACTTCAAACTCAAAAGACACATTTTATCAGATAATCAAGAGAATATGAAAACATGTCTTTAAGTGAATTACTTTAAATATCATCAATAGGGCTAGAGAGATGGCTTGGCAGTTAAGAGCACTGGCTGCTCTCTCAGAGGTTCTGAGTTCAATTCCCAGCAACCACCTGGTGGCGTGCAACCTTCTGTAATGGGATCCGATGTCCTCTTTTGGTGCGTCTGAAGACAGCTACAGTGTACTCAGATACATAAAATAAATCTTTAAAATAAATAATCATCAGTAGTAAGAAGAGTCACTGAATGGAAAGGTCCTATGCTGCCATGGAAGAGGTCTGCCAGATGTCAGTGAACTTCAAGAGGCTTCAAGAGTCTGTAAAGTGTAATTTCATTTTCAGAACACCAAATCACTTGTGTGTACAGACATGTAAGAGACTGAGTATATGTGGAAAACCCCATACAAGTTATCTGCCCCAACCCTCTACACTAGTTACCTGCCTAAGGATACAACCTCATGGCCACCATGGGGCAGAGGAGATCCCACTGTTATACTCACACTCATGCGATGTTTGAACAGGACACGTGAAGACACTTTGATTTCACTCAGTGATGAAAACATTAATCACGTTTCAATATTAAAAGGTGAATTTTAAGCAGGCATCCCAGCATGACCACAGTGGCATTCTTCTTGCCCTCAAGAGGGTGCTCAGACACTTGATCCTGCCATTTGTGACCCTCTGTATACAGTGAGGTACCAAGACCATCAACAGAACAGCTGTATGGCTCCATGGTGGTCTGGGCAGATGCCTGCTCCATGACTACAGCACACCTGATAAGCCCTGGCCCCTTTAGCCTCTGAGGTAGCCATTTTCTTGCTTTGCTTTTCTTTCCTGGCATAATCTTGTCTAAGATGGGCCTCTCTCCCATCCTGTCTAGCTGTGTTACACAGTGAAGCCTGGCTGTTTTCTGTGAGAAGACTTTAAGATGATGTCTTGAGTTTCTATGGCTACAATGAAACACCATGACCAAAAGCAACTTGGAGAGGAGGGTTTATTTCACCTTATGGTTTACAGTCCATTATGGAAAGAAGCCACGGCTAGAACTAACTCAAGGGAGGAGCTGATGCAGAGACCATGGAGGGGTGTGGCTTACTAGCTTACTCAGCCTGCTTTCTGATAGAACCCGGGACCACCTGCCCAGGGATTGTGGCCAGACTCTCCCACATCAATCATTAATCAAGAAAATGCCCCCTGGCTAGGTGGTGATGCATGCCTCTAATTCCAGCACTCGGAAGACAACAGTAGGCAGGTTTCTGTGAGTACACAGCCAACTTGGGCTACAGAGTGAGTTCCAGGACAGCTGGAGCTACACAGAGATGCCCTGTCGCAAACAACACCAACAATCACCAGAAAAGAAGAGGAAGAAGAGGATGAGGACAAGGATGAGGAGGAAAAATAGAAAAGCAAGGAAAGAGAAAGAAAGAAGGAAGGAAGGAAGGAAGAAAAGAAAAAGAAAGAAGGAAGGAAGGAAGGAGAGAGGGAGAGAGGGAGAGAGGGAGAGAGGGAGAGAGGGAGAGAGGGAGAGAGAGAGAGAGAGAGAGAGAGAGAGAGAGAGAGAGAGAGAGAGAGAGAAAGCAAGCAGGCAAGCAGGAAGGAAGGAAGGAAATGCCCTCGGACTGACTTGCCCACAGGCCAATCTGATGGGGGTATTTTTCTCAACTGCAATTTCCTCATCCCAAAAGCCTCTAGCTTTTGTCAAGTTGACATAACACTACCCAGCACAGACTCTCATTGTCCTTCTTAAGCACCCACAAACTCATGTCTATCCCTTCCCACGTAACTCAGCAGGCAGCAGCCAGGCTAGACCCCAAGCTAGGCAATGAGAAGAACAAACCCTGAGGTCAACTTGGAACTTAGGGTTGACCTTGTACTGGGAACTCAATGTAGAAACACCACTTCTATAAGGAAGGACCGCACGCATCGTCAGAGCCTAGAAACTACTCATTAGAAGCACAGAAAGTGTAGAAGGCAGCTGAAGGCAAGACAGAATCTTAAATCAAGCTTGCTCAAAGCTTTAAGTGTTCCAATGACACTTCACTCCTCCAGCTTATGCCAGCGACTCAGATCCGTCTCTATCCATAGCACAGATTAGCCCCAAAGTATTCTCTACTCTTGAAAAAAGAAGGAAGCTGGTGACTTTTTAAAAATATTTTGCCATTGTCTCCTAGCAACCGATCATCCCTGCTTAAATATCTGGGGGTCATAAGTTGAACATCTACGCGGTGCATTCAACCATTAATCAGTGACTCCAGCTTGTTAAACACAGGCTGCAAACCTGAAGCCTGGCAGGCACGCTGCAGACGCCTAGGTTTTCCTTCCAATCCTCCCCCTGGTTTTCCTCCAACTCACACTGGGTGAAGAATTAAGTCTGCCAGCTCTCCGTGCTCCCTGGCTCCTCAGCTAGCTGTGCATCTGAAGGAAAACTACAAACCCACAGAGGGGCTTTAAGGAAACAGCCTGTCTGGCGCTTGGCTTCCTTCCCAGTCTCCTTGGCAGGGGTGCTGCGCAACCAGCAATTAAGAATGAGAGTGTGATCATGTCACTGGGAACTCTCGCTTTTTAAAATTACATATTACTAATGCAATTGCTCTTTTTTTTTCCTTTTTCTTTTTTGTCTGAAACAGGGTCTCTCTGTGTAGCCCTGGCTGTCCTGGAACTCACTAGGTAGACTAGGCTGGCCTTGAACTCAGAGATTCACCTGCCTCTGTTTCCCAAGTGCTGGGACAAAAGCCGTATACCATTTCAAACTATATCCAGAACTAAAATGACACTGGCTTACTGATTCAGTCTTTCTGTGCTGAGGAAGGGCCCTCCCTCATGCTCTTCCACTTGCTAAGCCCTGCTTGCTTGACAATGCTCTGTTTTAATCTACCAAAGCTAGCTAAAGGCTGTAAACCAGCTAAGATGAACCATCCAGCTGTAATTTAGACAGTTCTGAATGAGGACGTGAGTTCAGATCCCCAGAACCCATAAAATCCGCTTACTGGCCAGTCAGCATAGCCAAACAAAGAGAAACGTAATTAATAAGCATTTCAGACAAGTGAGGACTTTTTTTTTTTTTAAGACAAGGCTTCGTTCTGTAGCCCAGGGTCTCTTCAAATCACACTACACAGACCAGGCTGTCCTTGAATCCAGTGACAACCCTGTTTTAGCCTTCTGGTTGCTAAAGTTACAGTTATGAGCACCATACCCAGCTTATCTTAAATAAATCATAATTCTTAATTTAAAATAATGTCCAACTTGTTAAATTACAATTAAAGAAATTTTGTGTCAGGACTTCTTAAAATTTTTTAACATCTGCACTGAGCATGATGTCACAGCCTTTAAACTTTCGAGGCAGAGGCAGAGGCAGGTAGGCAGAACTCTGAATTTGAAGCCATTTTGATCTACACAGAAAGTTCCAGGCAAGCCAGGGCTACATAGTGAGATGCTTCAAATAAATAAATAAATAAATAAATAAATACATTCTTTTTTTTCTTTTTTTGGTTTTTCAAGATAGGGTTTTTCTGTCTAGCCTTGGCTACCTGGAACTCACTCTGTAGACTAGGCTGGCCTCAAACTCACAAAGATCCTCTTGCCTCTGCCTACCAAGTGCTAGGATCAAAGGTGTGCACTACCTTTAATTATACTGCCCCATGTAATTGATTCTTAAGGAGTGGGTGGGGGCTGCAGAGACGGCTCAGTGGTTAAGAACACCTGCTGTTGCTCTTCCACAGGACCTAGCTTCAGTTCCCATGCCTATTTCAGGTGCTTGAAAATGCCTGGACGCTCCAGCTCCAGAGGATTTAACACCTTCTAGCCTTTGTGGGTACACACACACACACACACACACACACACACACCTGTTCACATACACATACACAAATAGGAATTTTTTAAAAAGCCTGGGTATGGTAGTATATTCAAATTCCAGGTCAGCCAGAGACCCTACATGTGTGTGTGTATGTGTGTGTGTGTGTGTGTATGTGTGTATACATACACACACACATATTTACACATAAATATATACACACAAATAGAATATATATATACATATATATATATATATATATATATATATATATATATATATATAGAGAGAGAGAGAGAGAGAGAGAGAGAGAGAGAGAGAGAAAGAGAGAGAGGGGCTGGAGAGATGGCTCAACAGTTAAGAGCACACTAGCTGTTCTTCAGAGGACCCAAGTTCAATTCCTAGCAACCACATAGTGGCTCATAGCCATCTATAATGGGATCTGATTCCTTCTTCTGGTGTGCATGAGATCAGAGCACTCATACATGAAATAAATATTTTCCTAAGTGTATATTTCTGTGTATTGCCTTTGGAAAAAATTTAAAAGGGAAAGAGAATGCATACAGGTGCAAGAAATTTTGGGGACAGCTTTAAATGCCAAACAGCATTTTCTTCTCTGCGTGTGAGCGCATACACATATATGTACCTGTGTACAGGCCAGAGGTTGATAATCACTCTTGTTAGTTTTTTGGACAAACTCTCACTGAATCTGGAGCTGGCTGGTTCAGCTACACTGGCTGGCCAGCAGGTACCAGGGACTCCATCTCCACAGACACACACAGAGTACCCAGCTTTCCTTTAAACGGATGCTGGGCATAGAACACAATCCTCATGTCTGTACAGCAAGCTCTTTATACCATTTTCTAACATTTTGACATGACAGAGGGTCAACCGCTCTTTTCAGGTTTCTCTGGGCTGAGTCTTTTGTGCCATGGCCAAGTTTCTCTTTGGGATAGCTACTTTGGCATAGATACTTTATACATAGAACAGACACTTTCAGGGTTGTTTTCTGAGATTCCTACAGAGTGAACTATTTTCCCTTGGCTTGTTTTTGTGGTCCTGGGGATCAAAGCCAGGACTTTCTATATCCTAAGCAGACGCTCTACCGCTGAGCCACACCCCAGGCCTAATAAAGCAGTTCTCAGAACACTAAGTCACTACTAGGATAAGTACTTAGATACCAGTTTCTTTAAGTTCAGGTAGAGGCAGAGGTAAACTGTGCTGTGGTGGTGCTTATCCAGTGGGAAGACTGACCAAGACTTCTTGAATGTTTATCAAATCAGTAAAACACAACAAACAAACAAACAAAACAAAAAACAAACTTGTATGGAACAATACATTCATACTCTTTTTTAAAAAGATTTATTTATTTATTTTCATATATATGTATACTGTCACTGTCTTCAGGCACAGCAGAAGAAGGCATCAGATCCTGTTACAGATGGTTATGAGCTACCATGTGGTTGCTGGGAATTGAACTCATGACCTCAGGAAGAGCAGTCAGTGCTCTTAACCACTGAGCCATCTCTCCAGCCCACATTCATACTCTTGAAAAAAGATTTATGTATGGACCTATGTCTAGGTTGGCCTCAAACTTCCTATATAGCCAGAAAGGGCCTTGAACTCTTAATCCTCCTGCCTCCACCTCTGAGTGCTGGGATTACAGGCAAGAAACATTACACAACCTTATTCTTTCTTCAGAACAGAACCAGGAATGGAAGCTTTGTAGGGGGCAAGATTGGAGTTTTCAAGTGGGGCATTCTGTGACCCTCTGTGTACCTAACCATTTGATTCTGTCTCACTAAGGACTAGAGAGTCCCAGGGCAGGCCCGCAGCTGTGCAGTGAGGGGAGGGGTCAGAGCACTGGCAGCTGGACGCTTACCTGCTTACATCTCCTCAGGCTCACCATCCTAATATGCTTTCTTCTTCTTCCTCCTCCTCTTCTTCCTCTTCCTCCTCTTCCTCCTCCTCCTCCTCCTCCTCCTCCTCCTCCTCTTCTTCTTTTAAGAAAGGGTCTCACTATGTAGTTCTGGCTGACCTGAATCTCACTGTGACCTCAAAGTCACAGAGATCCACCTGCCTCTGCTTCCCCCAGGGCTGGAGGTACAGTAGAGGTATGTGCTAGGATGAGCCACAGAGTACTGTTTTGTTTTGAAAAACCACAGTGACATTTGGAATTTTGCCTTGATAGTTTTAAGTCATTTTGATCTATAACTTTCTCGAATTATGTCTAGTAAAACTACTTGGCCTCATAGGAAACATTGGTGTTTCCATTATTCCTCTCAGGATTGCTATCTGCCTGTAGCCTTCTTCTGAAGAAGGTGCCGGGATAAAGAGATTTCAAAACATTCACCCTCTTTAGTGCCCATAGGCCAGGAATCACCCTTAGAATCCTCCCATTTCCCTGGAGTACAATCTGCCTTTCACTAGCATGGTTCAGCCTCCCTAACCTGAAAATTCAGGATGCTTCAAAATCTGAAATCTTTCAAATATCTACAAAGTACCACAAGTGGACAATTCCAATTCAACCCCTGGCACCACAACAAACAGATAAAAATGAAACAAGAAACACAAGCAAGCAAGCAGGTGGAACCTACCGAAGATGAAGTTGTCAGGTCGGAAGAGTTGCCCAAAAGGCCCAGACCTCACACTGTCCATGGTGCCAGGCTCCAGGTCCACCAGGGCAGCCCTGGGTACATACTTCTTAGCTGGAGGGGAAAAAGCCCACCAGAGTTAACTCCAGGTTTATGGAAAAATCGACTCAGCAAGTCCCACCAGGTTGAGCTGCCTGGCAGGGATAACCGGAGTCTTTTCAGAGAGAGTACTGTGAGTTTCTCTGTCACAGATTCTAGGTGGGACTAGTGGGAAATCAACGCTCCTGCCTACTTCACGTCCACTGTATTTTCCAGTTCACCTCCAACACTCCTATTGGACAGCTGCACTCCTCTAACTGCAGAGAAATAAACAAGATCTATGGCAGCAGTCTGGCCTTCCTCTGCCTTTTAGCACCTGCCCTATGGACATTCGCTTACATACATACACGTACCTAAGCTGTCTGAGCAGCTCCTCCCAGGTGCCAGCCCAGGGGTTCTGAGACCCATTTCTTCAGACTCAAATGAGCTCTTCACTCATTTGAGTAGACTGTGCCTTTGTAGCCCGGCATGACACCAGGGCAAGCTGTAGTTCCCAGACCATGAGGATGGGCTTTGCAGGATCTGGAGAGTTCCACCACAATCCTGCTTGGTTCCGCACAGGACCAAGTTGAGGAAAGGGTCAACAACTGTTACCCGATGAATAAGAGGAAGTGCAGTGAACACTGGCGTTTCTCTTAAGAGCTGACTAGAAGTTCATGTGTTTCAGCTGTACTTATATGAACAGTTTCCCACGATTCATAGCTACTGCCCTTCCCAGTTTTGGGTGAACTGGTGGGAAGTAACTCTAAAAATCTGGTGACTCCAGAGTGTGTCTTGGATGCGCTTTTAATGTCATGTCATAGGAGCGTCTGCATGCCCTTTCTGGGTGTTCTTTCTGTGCCCTGGGATTTTGTTGGTTTGTGAGGTGTGTGTCACATTTTATAATAAAACTTGCCTGTAAAGTAGCTGTCAGAGGACAGAGGTGCTATTATTCCCAAACAGGGATTACCCAGAGTCTAGAAGTTTACTAATCTCCCCATTAACTACTCACGACTGTCTACAGTTTTGGCGTTCAATGAATATAATTTTAGGCAAAGGACCAGAAAAGTGTTTCTCAAACTTTTAGCTAAGCATCCTTAATAAAAAGATGCCTTTAAAATTTCATTCCATTCGGTTGCTCTGCTCCACTCTTTAAAAGCTTAAGAAAAGGATAGCCTGGGAGCGATGAGGTTATTTCATAACCTCAACGGATGGTTTAGTTCAAGCCTTCGGGATAGGCCGGATCCCACAGTTTGAATAGACCTAGGGAGGGTTTCCCGCTCCAGGGGGAGTGAGGGAGTGGCCAGGCCTCCAGCTCCATCCCGCCCTAACTTTTTCCTGAGCAAACTCTCCTGGCGCCAAGACCACACCCCGTGAGCCTCCCCCCTCCGGGTCCAGCCCGGGGTCCCGGCAGGGTACAGTCGGGTCCTGTCAGGGCAAGCCCGAAAGGCAGCCTGGAAAGGCCAGGTGCCGGCGCCGGCGGCCGGGGGGTGGGGGGACAGCCCGAAGCCGCGCGACTCACAGGATGACTCATTGTAGTAGACGCTGATCCTCTCCAGCTGCAGCGCTGAGTCGCCCACGTAGCCTCCGGCCGAGTCGATGCCGTGCTCATCGCTGATCACTTCCCAAAACTTGCAAGGGGACAGCGAAGGGACAGAGAGTCAGACCCAGAGCCTGAGAAGTCCCCGCCACCCGGACCGGGAACTATGACCCGCTCTTCAGAGCCGGCTCCCCGAACCCTCAGACCCGGGCGTAAGCTCTGGGTCGGAACTCTGAGTCAGCCCTCCGAGACCCGTGGCTCACTCTCCCCGCCAGGTCGCCGCAGGAACTTGGGGTTCAGTACCCGAGGCCAGTTCTCGAGGGCGCGCCCTTCGGGACCGGTGGCCCACTCTCCCCGGGGCGCACCCTCTGGAACCCACAGCTGGGACCGGTGATCTACTTCGAGCCGGATCCCGAGGTCTAATTGGCCCACTCTCTGGGCCAGATCTCCGGGTCTTCCCACGGGGACACCGGGCGGGCTCTTTGGGGCTTGCTCTCCCACGAGTGCGCAGGGTCAGCCTGGCTCGGAGGGGCAAGTAGGGGTCCTCCCGAGGCCGGCGACGCTAACCGCTCACCCGCGGGAGCGAAACGCGCGCCCGGACCCACCTTGGTACCGATCTGGTTCCCGCACTGGCCCGCCTGGATGTGCACAATCTCCCTCATGGCGGGCGCGTCTGCGCTCGGGCGCTGCCTCTCCCGACTGCGGCGTGACTGAGGCTGGCCGCGCGCTCCCGGGACATGACCCCGGCCCTCCGCCCTCGCCTTCCCCTCCAATGGCAGCTGGCTGTCCCGCTTGCAGTCCCCGCCCCTTCCCAAAGGCTAGCGGGCGGATCCCAAGCCCAGTTCTTGGTCTTGACAGCTGGAACCATGGGTGTCCGGCTAGGAGAAGCAGGGTGGACTGGAGGGGGGACTCTCGAGGAGGTGAGGGAAGCCCTAGACTCTCACTGCATCACGGTGCTGTTAGTACTCAGGGTATTGGTCACCTGTCACCGAGTGAGTTACAACGCTCCCAGGAGAGCTGGGAGAGCCACCCATAACCCTGCGGGTGGAAGGCGACCTTTGGGACCCGACGTGGATTCTTTCAGTTGTCGCTCTACCCTAGGCACGCGTATTTAGCTTGCACCTCTCTGCCTGCCTCTCCAGCCCCATCCACAAAGTGACTTCACCGCTGGGTTTGATTAGCAACATCCTCATCCACGCAGCCTCTCAACGATGTTGGAAAGCGCTTGCTCTCTTGGGCAGGGCTCGCTCCCATCCTCGCCCCCATAACTTTTGAAAAAAGCAAAACAAAACTGAACACTGTCATGAGGGAGGGGCAGTGCTGCGGGAGAGAGAGGACCAGGAGGAAAGTGACTACAAACAGCCTGTTCTTTGAAGTCTCAGCAGAGGCAAGGGGCCACTGGGGAGATGCAGGAGTGCTGACAACTATGATGCCCAAGGCCCCAAGTTTCTTGTATGATGGCTCCCAGGCTGTTCTTGACCTCAGCAACTTTGCCACTGCTGGGCACTCCATCCTGAGAGACTGTCCCCACCCCTCCAGTGTCTTCTTGTTCGAAGATGCCCTCACTTAACCCATAAGGACTGGTCACTAGCTAGGATGGTAGGCATGTCCTGACACCAGGGAACTTAGAATGCTCTGGAATCCCATGGGAGGCTCATCTGGCAAGGATCTCACCCAATGACAGTGAGAAACACCAGCAGGTGAAAATCAGAGTATCTTTAGGGATCCCAAGAGGAAGGAGCCCTGGGTGATCCTGAGACAATTTGCTTTTCTATTCTGATGGTAATACTCAGGGCTTCACTTTCCTCATTTGTAAAATGAAAGGCTTGGAGACACCTGACTGGCTCTCAGGTGTTGGGATTCTTTACCACTTGTAGCCTGTGCATCCATCAAAGACCGCTCCCTATCAGGAGACTCTGGAAACCTCCTCTGTCCGCCTGATCCCAAGCCACACAGAAATACCACACAAAGAACGAGGAAGCAGCAAGATCTGTAATTTGTAGCAGTGGTTTCTTTTTAGATCTTTAGATCGTGAAAACTGAGAACACCCTAGTCTGGCGCTGGGGGAGTACTCGGTTGGTAGAGACGCATGCAGGAAGCCCTGCATCAAATCTCCAGTACTTCAAATAACTGGGTGTGGTGGTACACACTTGTATTCCTAGTGCTCAGAGGTTCAAGATTGATCCAGGCTAGAAATACATTTGAGGCAAATTTGGGCTGTGTGAGACCCTGTCTACAAAAATGTGTGTGTGTGTGTGTGTGTGTG
>NW_021604684.1:3945033-3965898 GCF_004785775.1 Grammomys surdaster
GGGGAGAGAGAGAGAGCGCACACAAATGTGTGTGAACCTTGTGTGTCCTGGCTAGAGTCACCTGAAAAGAGGGAACTCCAATTGAGAAGCTACTCCCATAAGATCCAGCTGTAAGGTATTTTCTTAATTAGCAAATGATGGGGAGGGCCCAGCCCATTGTGTATGTGAGTGTGCACGAGTGTGTGTGTGTGTGTGTGTGTGTGTGTGTGTTGAGGGTGCCATCCCTGGGCTGGCAGTCCTAGGTTCTATGAGAAAGCAGGCTGAGCAAGCCATAAGGAACAAGCCTGGAAGCAGCACCGGTCTGTGGCCTCTACAGTAGCTTCTGCCCGGTTTGATTTCCTGCCTTGGCTTCTCCCAGTGGGTTGTGATTCAGGATACCCAGGCCAAACAAACCCTTTCCTCTCCAAGTCGCTTTTGGTCGAGGTGTTTCATCACAGCAACAGTAAGCCTGAGACAATGTATTTATTTGTCCTAGAAAGGGGGCAAAAGACATCCAAAAACATTTTCCTTCTTAGAGCTTTTCAAATGTTTCCAAATTTGGGTATTGTTTTGCCCACGGGATCTCCCCCCTCCCTCCTCCATCACCCTAGCACTGTTCTCCCGCCTTCTTACGGTCTCCAGTAAGATCCCTGGAGAAGCCGGGAAGAGGTCCCAGCCTTACTCAGGTGCCCCGGAACCACGAGCCTGAACCCATCCAGGTCCACATACGGGGCGTTCAGCTGTCTCAGCAGCCTCCTCCTGGCCTTTCTCAATGTAATTAGTGACTCCCAGTAAATGCTACCCTTTCCTTCTGCTCAGAGCGGAGTCTAGGCTAGGCGGAGGTCATAGAGGAGCTGTGCAGTTCTGGGGCCAGGGAGGGTGTGTGTCTGCTCTTCATCCTCAGTTCTTGAGCAGTTTAAAGGACACTACCCGTTTTACTACAAGGTGGTCCCGGGGCTGTGATCTGAGCCTGTGGTTTCCTGTTGGGCTAGAAAGTGGGTGCCGGGGTGGTTCCAGGAACTTTACCACAAAAACCAGGATTCAATAAGGAAAACATGACTTAATGAAGTTTCTGGAGGTCACCCCTGCCCTGTGTCCCTAGCCTACCCCTTACATTATGGTGGAAAAGGGTAAGAAAATAATGAGACCTATTGCCGTATGTTTTTGTTCAGAATTCACAGGATTATTATTATATTATTAATTATATATTATTATATATTACATGTGTTATATTATTTACTATATATTAATTATTTTATATATTATATATATTAGATTATTATTATTATACTAGTAGGTGTTACAGCAGATAAGAAAAATGGGGCCAGCTTAGACCCCATCATCTTGCTAACAACTGGATGAAAGGTCTCTACCCTAGGTCTGAGGCTTGCCCAGGATATTGTGGGCATATAGCTTAAGGGGAGCATGTGCTTTGCATTAAATAGGCCCGAGGATTATTCCCCTGCACACACGCACACACACTCATGTGCACATGCCCTCCAGTGTACAGGCACATGCACACATCACACAAACCTGGTTTGGGGTCTGGAAAGCCAGTTGCAAATTTAGAACTCTGAGCTTCCTTGGATCTTATCAGGGAGAGACAGTGGGATGTCTTGCTGGTATCTTACCTGTGGTCCCAGCAATCCAGTCAACTCCCTTTGTCTCCACCCCCAATTCCCCCACACTGGGAAGGGTCTCTCCCGTTATAGTGACTGTCCTACATCCATTCCAAGTTCATCCCATCACCCACAGATACCATCCTCAGGACACCAGGAGTCAAGAGGCCTGGAATGCAGAAGGTTCAGGAATCCTGGGGTCTGGGGCTGCAGCACAGTCTAGAGCAATGAACACACTGGGTAGGGAGCCTAAGGGTTCTTATCTGGTTTAAGGGCAGCAGTGATTCTGACTCAAACCCTGGCTTGCTGCAGGGGAGGGGTATTGGGGTGAGGTGGGGGAAGCCAGAGCTGGCTCATCCCTACCAGCTCCATATTTAGGTTGTTTTAAGCACTTCTGGTACATGGTGACTTCCATAAATCATTGTCAAAACTTGATTCTCTGGAAGTCCTCAAATCCCACCACAAGGGACTTGTACCAATGTCAGTGAGTTCGTGGATGTAGATATGGCCCACTGTAAAAGCATTTCCTTAGTTCCAATTCCTTCATGTATGGAAACTAAAAACATTTAAAAAAAAAAAAAACCAACCAGAGCACCATGCTCACGGACTGAGGGAATAGAAGAGGCTCAGGACACTGTAAGATGCTCTGGGAGGCAAACACAGAATGGATTCTCTGCAGCACACAGGACAACCATTTGTTCTGTAGGGAATGTGTTGGAAAAGCATGGGTCAGGAAGCATGAGAAGCCTGTCTGAACCGCAAGGGGATGCCGCTGGTACTACTGCCCCAGCCCTGGTGCCTCCTGGCTCCACCCTGGCTCCTGGACCACTACCCTAGGGTCCTGGTTCCTCTGGGTTAGGTCAGTAAGTCAAAGCTGTTCATCGGGTTTTCAATTCCTGGGGCTAAGTGTCTCAGAAATCTTTCCTTTCAGAGAGCGATGGAGTCTGAGATTATAATTTGCTTAAACTGTGGCAAGCCATGCAACCCTCTTCACTGGGCTATTCATTTCCTCCATTTTGATTATTTATTTTAAAAACGTGTGTGTGTTGGTTTTATGTCAACTTGACACAAGTTATAGTCATTTGAGAGAAGGGAACTTCAACTGAGAAAATGCCTCTGTAACTTGTGACTTCATCAGTGAGGATAATGTCTCTGACACAGGCTTATTTTTAGTACGTGCTATGTATATTTACATTTTCTCTTTACCTTGGTTTATTTTTTTGAACTAGGGTCTCACTGTAATTGCCTTAAACTACACTCAAGTAGCCCGCCCTTCTGTCTCCCCAGTGGCTGGGCTACTAGGCCCAGATCCATCTGGGTTTTGGGGGGGTTGTTACACCCTCCTGAGCTGACTTCTCAGTTTTATTCAGGCATCATTTACATCTGGAACCTCACCTAGTTCAAGTACCTTCTAAACAAATTCTAAGACTCCTGGCCAACAGAGGGTGCATTCAGACTGGGACCCACTCTGTGCTTGAGTCCTCATTCTTCCTTACCAGGTCCCTTGAAACCACACCTTCCAAGGAGGAGCTTTCAATGAAAATTGTGTACAGATGTGTGTGCTTATGTAAGTATATGTCATGTACATATGTGACACAATAATCATGCGCATTTGTGCATTTGTGTGCTACAGAGTGGCGTTTCAGTACCTGTACACAAGGTGTGACGGTCATATGGAGTAACTGGCACCTCAGACTTTGTAGTAGCTTGACTGACAGTGGCCTCTGTGGGTTCAATTGGTGCATTTGAATACTGGGCAGGATTGTTTGGAAAAGATTAGGAAATGTGGCCTTGTTGGGGGGGGGGGGTCGTTCTTAGTCTCTCTCTCCCCCCTCCCCCTCCCCGCCCCCCCCCCCTCTTTCTCTCTCTGTCTCTCTGTCTCTCTCTCTTTCTCTCCCTCGCCCTCCCTCCCTCCCTCCTTCTCTCCCCCCTCCCTCTCTGCCTCATGGGTGTTGCTCATGTTGGGAGCTCTCAGCTCCTGCTCCAACACCATGCTTGCCTGCTGCCACACTTCCTGCTGTTGATTCTAACCCTCTGAAACTGTAAGCCCCGCTTTAAATGCTTTGTGTATAAATTGCCTTGGTCCTGGGGTCTTATCATAGCAAAGAAAAGTAATGAGGACAAACATATATTATTTCTTTGTGTTGGGACACTCAATCCTGTTAGCTATTGTAAATATTTGATCATTGTCAGTTACTGTTATCCCATTGTGTTACCAACCAGGGAGGATGCAGGGGCTTCACTGCATAACCAAGGGTAAACACGCCATACCCATCAGTCTCAAGTTTGGGTTCATTTTGGACAGTGATTTTTATTTATTTTTTTTGTTTGGTTTGGTTGGTTTTTGTTTTATTTTGTTTCATTCTGTTTTGGCTATTTTGAGATAGGGTTTCTTTATGTAGCCCCGGTTGTCTTGGAACTTGCTCTGAACACCAGGCTGGCCTCAAGCTCAGCAATCTGCCTGCCTCTGCCTCCTGAATGCTGGGGTTCAAGGTGTGCACCAACATCTCCCAGGTCATTTGGACGATGGTAAGCTCCCAACTCCCCCATCAGAATACTTTTGCACAGGACAGGAGACAAACAAGACGCTATGTACACATCTTTGCTAAACAAGAGAGCAAGAGTCCACCCAGGTTCAGGAGGTCCAATTAGAGTGTATTTCTGGTTTATACCAGAGGATATGTCACGTGAGGTCTGCCAGACATGGAAAAGGAGCTCCAACGTTTATGGTTCCTTTTATCCTGGGTTCTGGAAGTTCTGGGTGTAGAGAAAACCAGTTTCCACATCAGCCTGTGAATAAGGCCAGATGACCTCTGAATGGCTCCAGGTCACATCCTGTGACTAATGGGCATCTGCCAAGGCTTACACAGTCACAGATGGCGCTCCCTCCGACCCCCACAGCTGCCCGTGGTGTGGTTAACCGGAGTATGTTACAAACGTACTTCCAACCACCATTCTAGTCTCAGCCCGGCCTCAAACTCAAGGCCCTCCTGGCTCAGCTTCCTGAGTGCTGGGATTACAAGCAGACGACACCACACCCAGCTCTTTCTTTCATCCTTATTTTACTTTTTATGGGTACTGGGGATAAAACTGGGGCCTCAGGTATGCTGGGTGCATGCTACCACAGAGCTGTACCCTCAGTGTACCAATTTGATTTTAAAGGATTTTCCTATCAAGGAGCTTTAGTTTCTTAGAACAACAACAAAAGCAAAACAAAACAAAACCACAACTTATTTTTAATTGACAAAAGACTTTATCTACATCATATATTTCATTTGCCTTGATATATGTATATATCATAAAATGATCAAATCAAGTCAATTAATGTTGTTACTGCACATACCATTTTTCTAAGGAGAAGTACACTTTAAAATCTACTCTCAGAAAGGTTAAGCGAGGAGGTACACTGTTGTTAGCTCCTGACATTTGAACATTCATTGAACTGCCTCCTCTGGCTGAACCTTTGTTTCCTCTAACCCCTCCCCCTCCCCACTTCCTGCTTCCAAGAAAGCAAAGGCTCACATCCGTGCAGCAAATGATGGAGACGGATGCTGGAGGGGAGCCTGCCCTTCAGAATGGCATAGCTGTTGCCATTCTCAAATTAGAGCAGCAGGAGGACCCACAGTCCCCCTTAGGAGGTAAGGGCCTTTACCGTTCTTTTGTAGAAGGAGTGTGGGTCAGGAGACCCTTGCCTGAGAGGCCAGCTACTTCCTCCCTCTGGACTCCCCTGCAGCTGAGTCTTGTAGTAACATTAAGACATGGTGGTTGCCTGGGGCAGGCCTGGGGTGAGTTGTCCCCATGCTGAGCTGGGGCTTTTTGATGATGCCACTGCTTGAAGTTACCCATGCTCCTCTAAGTAACCCCAATAAACTCACCAGTTCAGCAACCTGGACTTGGATGAAGTAATTTCTCTGGTCTCTCGGTGTCCTACCTAGAGGGAGCAGATACTTCTGTGCATCTCCCTGGGGGAAGTCACACAATGTACAGAGAGGGGCCACAGCATATCCAGCCTGTGACAGACGAGACTTGCTACCCCACCTTGGGAAGGTACCGGAGTGTTTCTGAGCTAGGTAGTGAATGTGGAGGAGTGGTGTTCACACAGGAATACAGCCAGTGGCTTGCTCAAACCCAACACCAGTTTGTAGCGTGGCTTGGTAGAAGAGTCTTGACCAAGGTGAGAGAATACTGAGAGTATTCATCAAGAGACCCCTAACTAGCTATACTACCTGCAAGCCTCAGTTTTCCCTCCGTGATACATGGACGTGTGAGGATTCCTGAGACCAAATGTCCTGGGCTTCATTGGCAGCTCTCAGATGGGAGCTGTGTTATATGCCCTTGTGTGTACAATACAGAGATATGAGATATGCTCTCAAACCCTTCAATTTGCAATTAAACACGTACCTACTCAAGATAACAGATGAAACGGTAAGCGTTCTGTTTAGAATTCTAGCTAGGAGTGAGAAGAGAGAGGGTGGGAGAAGAGAAGAAAGGGGAGAGGCACCCTATGACTGGTGTTCCCAGCAGCTTTCCCCAGGGCTCCTGACTGGTCTTTTCCACAGCCCTTCACAAACAGGACCCAGAGCTCAAAGGCCTTCTCCGCAGAAGGCTGATGGTCAGGCCCATGTGAGCAAGGCACATCTCTTTCATTATAAAACATTATTTTTAGTGTTTAATAGTGATTCATGATTTGCTCACTCTTTTCTTCCAGGAATAGCCAGTGCTTGCAACATTGTAGCCCCAGCGCTAGGTGCTAATGGTGGTCCTTAGGCAGGTGTTGTTTGGGAACATCTGAAACAGATAAAAAATAATTCTCAGATGTTGGGCCAGGAATGCAGCTCTGCCTTACAGCATGTGTCTAGCACACCCAAGACCATTATTTTAGTTCCCATCACTGAAAAAATTATATATGTACATATATATAATTATAAGTCATAGACTACAGAACAGTAGTTACCAGAGGCTGGGGAGAGGGCTCAGGGGGAAGGATGGCTGAAGACAGTTTTAGGTAGATCTCAGTGGGCAAGTCTGTGGGGCATTTTCTTGATTAATGATTGATATGAGGGGGTGTCCATGGTGGGTGGTGCCGCCCCTAGGCAGGTGGTTCTGGGTTCTATTAGAAAGCAGAGAAAACCATGGGGCACAAGCCAGTAAGCAGCACCCCTCCATGGGCTCTGTATCAGCTGCCCTGACTTCCCTTCATGATAAGCTGTAAGTGGAAATAAACCCTTTCTTTCCTGAGTTGCTTTTGGTTATAGTGTTTATCACAGCGATAGAAAGCTAACCAGAACAGAGTGGAATCAAAGTATCATGCAGTGCCTGGTCAACAGGCTCAATGTTTACGTATCAGCAAAATAGAAAAACAGAACCTTCCCTCCCTTCCTTCCTTCCTTCCTTCCTTTCTTCCTTCCTTCCTTCCTTCCTTCCTTCCTTCCTTCCTTCCTTCCTTCCTTCCTTTCTTTCTCTTTTTTGGTTTTTCGAGACAGGGTTTCTCTGTATAGCCCTGGCTGTCCTGGAACTCACTCTGTAAACCAGGCTGGCCTCGAACTCAGAAATCCGCCTGCCTCTGCCTCCCAAGTGCTGGGATTAAAGGCGTACGCCACCACTGCCCGGCCATCATGTTTTCTTGATTGTTTGTTTTTCTGTTTGTTTCTTTTCTTGAATGAGGCATGGTCTCATGTAGCGTCCTGTTTTTGCTAAACAGCTTTAAGCTCTGTGCGGATCGCACTTCCAGCCGCTATCCACAAAATATTGTATCTGCAGATGAAGGACACAGACACAGACACACACAGAGACACAGACACGCACACGTACACATATACACTGCTCAATTTCAACCTGCCTTATTGGATCAATTGCTGGGTTCCCCTAAGCCTTCCTCAGCTAGCGTGCCCTTCCTGATACTCTTAGCTCAGCACCGCTCAAGCTGTCCTCAGACTCAGTTGCTCAGTTACCTTGAGTCTCAGCTTAACATCCTAACCTTCCACTTGGAGAAGAGGCCTGTGATCGCTCCGCCCAGAGATCTCATATGTCTGATCACCTTTTGTCCCGCCAAAGCTTTGAAAACTCCTTTCCTCTCTCCATGTCTCCTTGCCTCCCCTCTGGGAACGCGGAAGTTCCTCCTCTTTCCTTCCCCCAGTGATTGGCCCCTGGCATCTTTACTGATAGATCAAGAACCAATTGGGGAACAGAACCTTAGCATCAGAACCGCTCCCTTACAGTCTCCGCCTGGTCTCAAACTCACAATCCTCCTGCCTCAGCCTCCCAAGTGCTAAGATCACAGGAGTACATCACTACGTCCAGTCATCATCGAAGGCATTAATTAATTAATTAATTAATTAATTAATTTTGCATTAGTGCTAAAGAAGGAGTGAACACAGAAGGCTGCCAGTAGGGACGTGAGGGGACAGGTAGGAAGCACCTTGGAAGTCTTCAGTGGGATTTATTTCTGGGAATCCAGTAGACCCTCGGGAAAGCTAGAAATGGACTAACTGGACTATGGGCCTAGGGATCCAATGGATCCTAGGGTCTACAGACCCCTGGGATCTCTAGGACCTGAGTGGTGAGGTCTGCTGTTGGGCTCTTCATCTGTAAACTAGAGAAACTGCTGATACAGCACAGCTTGGTGTGGAGACAGACCACAGGCCATATGGCTGAATGACACTCAAAGTTCATTTGATCTGAGGTAGCCCGATGACCTCTGCCCTGCCTCCCCAAGTGCTCCATGGTTTCCCAAACTGTGCTCACGATGGACCAGCAAAGACTCTTTCCTGATGAAAGTTTTGTACACCAGAATCTGTGCCTGAATTGGCTGCTCTCATTTTTCTGTAGTGATGATGTTCGTGGAATGGCTACTTTCGTTTTATCCCGGTCCACTCATATACCTCTATTTTCCTGGGATGTAACCCTGCCTGACTCCCCTATCTTGAATTCCCAGAGTCCTTTTAGAATACCAGGGCCACTGCTTGGGTAAGCCCCGTTTCCTATCACCTGCTTTCTCCATGCCACAGTATCTGTCTCTGGGTTCGGGTCTCCACCTCCAGACTCTGCCGGGATGCCTGACTGTGTGTTCGTCAACTTCTAGAACGTCTGCAAGAGCTCCCCAGGTCGCTTACATTGCTCCCTCTCAGCTCATTCTGCCCCTGGACTGTTCTGGAACGTTTGGATCTATCTGTCTCTCCCCTCCCCCATCACCAATTGTACGATCACATACTGCTGTGTGGCGTGTTCTCTATCAAAGGCACAAGTGGCAGTGTTTGTTTTTACCCTCCTTATAGCTCTGCCTTTCCCCTGGACAGGCTCTGGGGATGGTTCAGGCATTCTGTCTGTCTAGAGGAACAAGCTGGCAATCAGAAGGGATGTGAAAATCTCGTTGTTGTTCTTCTTTTTTCCCCCCTAAAACTGTGTCTGTGTGGAGAGTTAACTCGGTTCACGCAGGAGTCCACCCCTCCCCAGCTGGCTCAGCTGTTCTTTGGAATTCTGCAGCCGCCACTCCCTAGCTCTCAGCTGGCATAGGGATCCAGAAAACATCCTTCCCCCACCCACCATAGGGCTCAACCTTCAATTCTTTAACCCTTCCCTTCCAAGTCACATTTGCGAGTAACTCCCAAATATGTGGTCCAGAATCTATAGGAAAACAGAGTGATGTGTGTGTCAAGTGTCCACCTCTTTTGATGGTTACCCTGTCCAAGACAGGTTATGTTGGTGTTTTTCAGATGTTGCCAGGCAGTGGTGGCACATGCCTTTAATCCCAGCACTTGGGAGGCAGAGGCAGGCGGATTTCTGAGTTTGAGGCCAGCCTCGTCTACAGAGTGAGTTTCAGGACAGCCAGGGCTATATAGAGAAACCCTGTCTCAAAAAAAAAACAAACCAAAACAAACAAACAAAAAACCCAACCCCCCAAAACAAAAAACAAAAACACAAAAACAGATGTGGAAACATAGGTTGGAGGGGCCAGGAACATAGCCTCAGTCAGACTTTTTGATCATCTGTTCTGACTCCCCTCCTTTACCCCCCCTCTTTCTCTGTGTGTGTGTGTGTGTACTCCACAGCACATGTGTGGAGGTCAGAGGGGAGTCTGTTCTTTACTTCTATATTGTCAGGCTTGGTGGCAAGTGGCTTTTACCCAGTGTTCGCTCCCCCTCACCCCTCAACCTCTTCTTTTGTCTTTTCCATTTGTTTAGAGAGCTGAGGGTGGTTCGGAAGGCTTCAATCCTGCTCCGTCCCATAGATCTTTAAACAAGTTTAGCAGCACATAGATCAGGGTATATTTGCGCTGGGAGAGCCATCAGACTGCCTTCAGCTTCAGTGGATTGTCTAAGTCCCATAATGGGAAGGAATTCTACCTGGGAGAGCTGGGGTCACCACACCTTGTTGGCTCTGTTAAAAATCCTGTCCTGCGCCTCTGAGGTGTCCTGTCAGAGCTTTCACTGCCCTATGGTGACAAAGCTGAGTGTCTGGGAACCACCCTCAGGCCTAGCTGGGGACAGTCCTCCTCCACCCTCTCAGCTGCCTTCCACTCAGAAGAACAGCTGGAGAAGTGGCCCATTAAAGACTTTGGAGCTATTTTTATGTGACCATCTGCCACCTAGA
Organism: Grammomys surdaster; assembly: GCF_004785775.1. Lineage (NCBI taxonomy): Eukaryota > Metazoa > Chordata > Mammalia > Rodentia > Muridae > Grammomys > Grammomys surdaster. The sequence goes on from NW_021604684.1 coordinate 3,955,221, forward strand.
CCAGGTCTGGCAGGCAAACACAGGCCTTAAGAATCCAGAGCAGGTGGTGACACCAGACAGCTGAGGATCCTCCCCTGCCCCACACCCCAGGACAACCCCTCGTGGACTATGGAGCCCAGGATGCTGGAAATGTGGCTGAGAATAGAAAGCAGAAGGGTCCTCTGCCCATCATAACACAGGATGGTGTGGAAGCCTCCTTCCTGAAACCATCTTAGAAAATGTTGTGAGCCTGGTAAGGGTGGCCTGGGAAGAGCATGGACCCAGTGCTGGCCATCGGATCCAGCTGACCCTCTTGCTACCAACCTTACTGGAAACTACTCCAATCAGCAAATGTATTTACAGAAAGCCTGGGGCTTTGCTAGTAACAAGACCCTACAGTGCCTGCAGCCTGACTCCACAAAGCCTGGTGTGGTCAGGGGGGTGGTTCTGTCCCCCAACCCCAGTGACTGCTGTAAGACTGGGTGCCTGAGAGGCAGCAGTCATCAGAGTTGAGGATAAAGGGTTTTATTTCACTCAGCTTTTTGGGAGGGATGTAGTATTTTTTTTTAAAGTCATTCTAGAACATTCTAAACATATCCAAGTTAGAGACTAGAATAATGAACCTCTATATGCCATCATTCAAGGTCTTGTTTTGTTTTCTTAGAACTTATATCTACTTCCTAAAAAGAAAAAGGTAAGAGAGACAGAATGCCTGCATCTAATTATAGTAAAAACTTTTTTCCACTTTTAGGGAAGAAAGAAGGGTAAGATATGTTAAAAGACAGCAACTTTTTCTGCTGTTTTTTTTTTTTTCTCCTCAGTGAGAATGAAAAGATGTTAATTTCTACAGAGTCTATTGACCAAGCTTCCTTCAGCTCTGTCTTAGAAGATCAGCTTGGTGGCCAGGGAAAAATGGCAGATGTCTGGAGCTTGGTATGGTTCCATCTGTGTTCATGTGTGTCATGGTGAACTCAGGTTCCAGGCCTGAAGGTTTCTTTACAGGTAGGACAATCATAATATTGACTTTAGCTGTCTTATTTTAAATATTAAATACAGTTATCAACAGTTTGTAAATATTTTATAATCTAAAAAATTATATATTTTGAGGCAAAGCCTCACTGTGTAACTCTGCTTGGACTGGAATTTGCTGTGTAGACCACAAATTTGCTATGTCAACTCTCAGAGATCCACCTGCCTCTCTGCCTTCTGAGTGCTGACTGCATGTAAACCACCACGCCCTGCTTAAAGAAATAGTTTAAAGTTTTCTGGCCTTGAACTCCCGGACTCAAAGGCTCTTACTCAGGAAGCTGGGGTCACCGAGGTGTAGAACATGAGTTATTTTGAATACCGGAACCAGAGGGGGAAGCTAGCAATCTGAGGGCAAAGGATCCAAGGTTCTTGGTTTACCCTGGAAGCAGAACCCTCCTCTTCCTAGTTCAAGGGAGAGCCAGAATAGTTACAGCAGCAACAACAATGCCAGCCACCTACCCCTCACGCAGCCACAGGTGATGACCGAAGCAGAGCTAAGTTAATTTGTGGTCCAGTTCAAGCCCCTCCAAGAGTGACACAGTGAGCCCTGGCTTAAACCTGCAAAATCCCCTTCTTGATTTAATTAGAAAGGTCAGTTTTCCTGTATCACACCCATCCCCACCCCGGCCTGCCGGGACGCAGGTGACTCAGAGACCAGGAGAAACAGCAATGACGGTTGTTAGGTGTTGGGAACAAGCAGAACCATTTTGTTTTCAGACTCCATTTAATCATAGGGAGAAACTAAATTCAAGGTCCTAGGCCTGAGGGGAGCTAGGGACTTCCCAGTAGCTGAACACCTTCTGTTGTATGGAGATTGTTTGAGTCCAGACATCTCAGGGACAACTTCTCCGTTTTGCTGGCAGGGTCAAACTAAGTTCACATTCCCAGGTCCAAGAACCAACTCCTATCCTGATTGGTGGGAATTCCCTCGCTCAACTCCTTACCTCAAAACACGGTGGGACAATGCTGTAGCCCACCCAGTTTCCCCTCGATTTAAGGTAGGCTGTGCAGCCCATTTCTTCAGGGTCATGGTTCAGCTCCCCAGTCTGTTCTGTAGCCCTGACCAATCAGTAGTGGCTTGATTACAATAAAATTTTGTCATCTGCATTGACCTGGTTTTTGAGTTATGTTGCATTTAAGCAGACCCCACAACATGGGGGTGAGTGGGGGAAATTGACCATCAAAATCTTATGTGGCCCCAGCATGGCCGCACACTGCTTTAATCCCAGTATTTGAGAGGCAGAGGCAGGCAAAATATCTGAGTTCGAGGCTATAGTGTAGACTAGGGTTTATTTAGGACATGGGAAGAAGAGCTGAGTAGGGAGTAGAGATGAGAGAGAGAGAGAGAGAGAGAGAGAGAGGCAGAGAGAGACAGAGAGAGACAGAGAGAGACAGAAAGACAGAGAGAGACAGATAGACAGAGAGAGAGGGGGGCAGAGAGCGAGGAGGGGCCAAATAGCCCTTTTTATAGCAAGCCAGGCCTACCTGGCTATTGCTGGGTAACTGTTGGGCGGAGCCTAGAAGGAGGCTATTAAGCAATAGCCCTGTCTACAAAGTGAGTTCCAGGACAGCCAGGGCTGTTACACAGACCCTGTCTTGAAACAAAACATACAAACAAAAACCACCCTGCCCCAAAACAGAAAAGAAAAGAGAGCAGGAGGTGTGTGGTCGTGTGAGTTGGATGAACTCGGAGGTCGTGGAGCCCCAGTTGTAGGCTCTAGTGTCATTGAGGGGCTGCCTGTGTGTCTGGAGTGAAGCAATTGTTTTCGAAAGAGTGGGTAAGAGTGGCAGAATTGTGACCTGTGGAGAGATGCCTGCCGACCAAAGGCATTGTGTTTACATTTAAATTTTCCATAAAATGCTGTGCTGGTGCAGCACACCTTCAGTTCCAGCACTCTGGAGGCAGAGGTGGGTGGTTCTTTGTGAGTTTGAGGCCAGCCCGGTCTACATAGTGAGTTCCAAACCAGGTAAGGCTATGGAGTGAAACTGTCTCGATGATGATGATGGTGATGATGGTGATGATGGTGATGATGGTGATGATGATGATGATGGTGATGATGATGATGATGGTGATGATGGTGATGATGGTGATGATAGTGATGATGGTGATAAAGACAAGTTTTGCACAGAGTTTTCCAGGAATGGAATTTCTGGTCTACCTAAATGGAATCCTGATTTTACAGGTAGATGCTTAGCCAGCACATCTTGCCCCTGCTGGGAGATTTACACTGGAGCCTGGCTTTGGCCATGAGGCAATAATTTACAGAATACTTCATTCTATGTTCTCAGAGTTTGGATGACACAGGGACCTAGCTGTGGCAGCGAGCTCTGGATTAAGCCTACTAGCCACAAGGTAGAGCATTAGCATGGCTTTGGGTATACAGGGATAGCCACAGAGGGCATAGATATCTGTTTTAGTTTGTCTGAAGAAAGAGGTCCACTAAGCAACATCTAGGTGGGGCTGGAGGGACTCAGTGCTCACTGAAGAGACTTGTCTTGTAGAGGACCTGAGTTCAGTTCCTGGCATCCACATGGTAGCTCAAAACTATCCAGTTCCAGGTGATTTTATACCCTCTTCTGGACCACTATGGGCACCAAGTACACACATGGTGCACATGCATACACATAGATGAAACGCTCATATACATAAAATAAAATGTAAAAATATGGGGGAAAAAAGGAATATCAAGATCAACATAGTGTCAGGGTCATGAACTCTGAGCTCATGAGAACCTTTCTCCCCCCCCCCCCCCGCGAGTTGTTATTCTAGACATAAATTAGAATTCTTGTGCTTAGCTCTGTCCATCCAGGATCCACAGCTCTTGAGAAAGACACAGGAGTGGGCTAGCACCCAACACGCTGCACAGTCTTCTGCTGAGCCAGTCTTGCCTGCTCCTGCTTCTCTCCAAGATGCTCACTCGGTTGTAGAAAAACCAAGATTAAAATAAGAAAGTGTTCTGTTTGGGAAGCAAACCACCTAAATCAACTCTGGGACAGAGCTGTGTCTTGCTAAAGCCCTCCCATATGTAGGGTGATTGTTAACTTCTCTCTCTCTCTCTCTCTCTCTCTCTCTCTCTCTCTCTCTCTCTCTCTCTCTCTCTCTCTCAGCTTCATATAAAAGGCTCTCTAAAGAACCCTCCGCAGTCTTTGATGACACAATACCAACCTTTGTGGCTTCCTCTCAGCAGGTCTTCCTGCCTCTGCTGAGAATTCTGGGAGAAGCTGCCCCTTACAGGGTCAATGACTAACTCTGCAGTGAGCTGCAGTCAAAGGCAGGCAGCCTGTTCAGGACGTTCCCAGCCCCAGGTGGTCCTCCTAACTGCAAGTCCCTTCTCACAGGGAGGGGGTGAGTGACCAGAGCCCCCGTCCCTCCCTAGGTCTCCCTTGGTGGCATCCTCCCCCTCCCCCACCTCCCTGGTCTGCATCCTGCGAGGAAAAGGACAGCTTTCTCCCACCCCCCACCCCCTACCCCCCACCCCCCACCCCCGCTGGCAACTGAATAGCGGGAGCCAGAGAAGTGGCTGACTCAACAGGATCAATCTGGAGTGAAAACTCCTTTTTTGGAAGCCGGGCAGTGGCTTCCCGGGAGGGTGGGATCCTGGGGAAGTGATGCAAACCCAAGGGGGGCGGGGAACTGGGTTCTGAGGCCGCCCATTCAGACCACACCCCTCCTTTCCTGGGCTGTCATGGCAGAGCTCCGGCACCCTGCTCCTTTTATAGGACTCTGTGTGTGTGTGTGTGTGTGTGTGTGTGCGCGCGCGCGCGCGCCCGTGTGCGTGTGTGTATACACATGTGTGAGACGGTGGATTGGGGGATCCCTAGTCTTAGTGTCTATTCATAGTGCAGGAATAGGCAAGTAGGAATGAGAGTAAGCCTCCGGGCCACAGTTCTCATCAGCAAAGTCACAGCTAGGGAAGCGGCTGACTCAACAGGATGGATCTAACAGGAACAGATATGTCTCCTGGGGACGCTTACTCTTCAGTCAGGGAATGGCACCCCTTTTCCTCTGGGGAGTCTACTCCCTGCTCTGATGACAGGGTAGGGGAGACACAGCCAGAGCCTCCCACACAGGGGCCGAGGGTGACACTCACTGGCTTTCCTTGAAGCACTGCGACCCAGTGATAAAGCTACCTTCAAAGAAAGAACCGGGTGATAAACAGGCTCCTCACAAGGTGCTTCAGGGGCCTACACCCAGATGAGCACCAGCTAGCACCCACAGCCAGCAGGACTTTTGCCTTGGCCCATGCTAGGCAGAGCTTGGCTCCCAGCCACAAAGGTTCTGTTGGCACCATGGCAGCACTTGGCTTCCAACCTGAGTTCTAACAGTTTTGTTCCTTTCTAAAAGCAAGGCTGAAACTAGCCCCCGACCCCAGAAGGCCCCTTATGCAGGTCCTTGAGCTTTAGGGACTTTGGGACTCATTAAAAGCCTTTAAAGAGCGGGGGTGGGGTTGGGGGGAGGGTTGGTGGGGGGACGGGCGGGGGGCAGGGGCAGAAGATGGCGCAGCAGGGGAAGTGCTTGTTGTACAGGATTGCAGACCTGAGTCTGGATCCCTAGAGCCCATGGAAGGCTTATATAGTCAGTGGTTTTCAACTTGTAGGTGGTGACTCCCACAGGGGTCGCATATCAGATATCCTGCATATCAAATATTTACACTATGATTCACAACAGTCACAAAATTACAGCTATGAAGTAACAACGGAATAATTTTATAGTTGGGGGTCACCACAGCATGAGGAGCTGTATTAAAGGGTTGAAGCATTAGGAAGTTTGAGAACTGTTGGTTTACATGTACCCTGGATTTACAATCCCAGAACGCCTACAGCCCTGGAGGTAGAGACCCGAGCATCCCTAAAAGCTTGTGCTAACCTGTGTGGCTTTCCCAACAGGGCAAGGACTGACCCCCAGGTTGTCTTCTGTCATCCACACACATGCCATGGTGCACATATGCCTGCACTCACACTATATGAACGTGTATACACACGGGGGAGGGGCAGGAAAAACTAAATAAAATAAAATCCAGGCTTGTGTGATAGATCGTTACTTTTGCTTTGAGTACTGATAAAGATTAAACAGCAATGGGGCTGCAGCAAAAACTCAGTGGTTAAGAGCCCTGCTTTTCCAGAGGACCCAGGTTCCATCCCAAGCCCCCACAAGAAGTCTCACAACTGTCTGTAACTCCTCTGAGGAGATCCGGTGGCGCCCTCTTCTGGCCTTCTTGGGCAGTGCGTGCATAAGACACATGTAGCAAGATAAAATTAAAAAGAATGATTAAACAGCAATGGTATCTATCTTTCTGTCTTTGGCTCTGGTTTTTGTTCTGTGTGAAAGTGTGGTCCTCCAGAGAGACAAACCAGTTGCGAAGAAGGACAGAATGTATTAAAGGTGAGTCTTGTGATTGGTTTATTACAATATGTAAGGATCCAAAGGGACGGATTCATACCCATGCTGTTCCCAGACACTCTGCTGTTAGTCCCTTCCTAAAGCTCTTAGAAGGCCCCTCTGCCTCCTTTCCCTTGCAGGAATCCTGCTGCTCAGCCCAGCACCTGGTACCACTACCAAGCCCCCATTCCTTCCTCTGACATCCCACAGTCTATGACAGATGGTAGTGAATTTGCATGAAAGCTGGGTCCCTGGGCCTCTGTAGCTGTGACCTGATTACATGAACCAGCCTTTGGTACTAGGCTTGGGGGACGGCTGCTCTTCTGTATCGCCCAATACTCGGAGCATGTACGCGCCCGCATAGACCAGGAACTGTCCTGTCACCTGGGCAGCATAGGACACAAACCGCAGCAGACTCCTGCAACAGAGTAAGATGGAGATGCATCAGGCTTGGGATTCTGGCCTGGCCAGAGTTGGAAGAGTGAGAATGCCTCACCCCCATCCCACCTTACTAAGCTCCGAGGAGGCAGCAATCATGTTTGAACTGTGGCATCTGTGGAATATCACTTTCAGGGCACACAGTGTGTGAATGCTCCCTGGTAGGCTGCCACTACACTCCAGGGCCACCTACTGGGGACGCAGCCCTCAAGCCACTTTGACAGGAGCCTGCCTAAGTAGGAACTCAGGATCTCCACAGAACCCCTGCCACTCCTGGGAGAGCATGCGCTTGCTATACAAGGAATCTAGCAGCCAGGTGGGTGTGAGGGACTTGCTCCTGCAATCCCTTGGTCAAGGTGACAAGACCAGGAAAATTGCCAAAAGAGCTGGAATTGTGATCCTCTGATCGGGTGTGTGGAGGGTAGGTAGCTGGAGTGTTCCAACTTGCTTCTCACAACAAGAGGACACTGTCCTGTCCTGTCCTAGCCTCTGAAGACCCGAGTCTTATTTCAGACTGGGTCAAACAAAGAGTGTTTCCTCAAGTTTTTTATTCCCGCTTTCCCTTCTCCCTCTCACTCCAGCCCCACTCGCTCCAGCCTCAACTTCTTAACCTTTTCCTGGTCTCAGAAGTTTTCACTTCAGCTTTGATGTCAGCAGAATATCTGGGCCAGATTCCATGGTGTGCGAGCATGGTTGTGAGCGTGGTGTGAGCGCGGTGTAGACCTGGTGCCAGCGTGAGTGTGTGCGTTGCTGGGTATTGGACCTAGGGCCTCTAAATGCCAAGCAAATGAGCTACCACTGAGCCATTTCACAGACTTACATCAATAGCACAAAGTCCAGTTGGGGATATAGCTTTGTACTTTTTGCTGTAAGTCTGTGATCTGAAAATTAAACGGAAGTTAAGCCACATGGATCAGAGCACACCTGACAACAACAGAAGATCCAGGCCCTGTTGCTGGGCTCTCAGGCAGAAGACAAGCTAGGAGGAGCTACCTGTGCCACACCAGGGTGTTTCCAGACCCCCAGGATAGCCCCTGGAGTATGTTACCTTAACATGGTCTTGAAGCTCGTGCATCGGATATCGTAGGACACTGAGTACATCTCGTACATGGTGGCTTTGACATTGAGACAGCCGAGGAAGTCCTTGGGATTCAGCCTGTAGAGGTCGAAGGTGACTCTGGCTATTCCTGATTTCTTTGGTTGCCTGCAGACTGGGACATACTTACTGCCCTGGAACAAAGAAGCAAAGAACAGGCTTAGAATTCATGCTGGCGAAGACACTCGAAAACCACACAATTCTGGGGTGATGGCAAAGTTGGAGTCTCCTCACTGTCAGATGTAGTAATTCCAGTCGACCATACAGCAGGCTGACATGGTACACTACACTGCATGCACCCATATCTCTTCCCTCAACTTCTAATTTAGAGACTCGGCATATGTTGCTTTAGTTTTGAGGACTCGGTGTTTGATGTATAGAGGTGCTCCTGCCTTAGAGAGCCTCCTTGCTTGTTTGCATAGAGACCTGAGGCCAGACCTTGAGGATAAAAGGACTTGGTCAGTTTCCTTTTGCCACTGTTACAAAGCAGTAGAGGAACCGGAAGTACTATTTCTGTTTCACTTCACAAATACCCCTGATGAAGAAAATGCTGGAACTCTGAGACTTAGGGAAGGGGTGGAACAGGGCTGTCTCGGGGTGTCTCCTATTTTCCAGTAACTGCCAAGGAGTTCAGATGTCTGTGTAGAAACATTAGTCACTTGAGGAATCACTCCATCCCAGGGACACCAGCAGACCCTTCAGGTTGGGAGAGACATATGCTCCCAGGTTTGTAGATAGCTCTACAACACCCCGGGAGAACAAAGAAGTCCCAGGACGCAAATGCTAGGTCTAGGGATATGGCTCAGTGGTAGCGAATTTGCCTAGCATGTGAAAGGTTCTGGGTTCAAGTACAATCTCCAGTCCTGGTTGCGGGGTTGGAGGGACAGGCAGGGAGCCAATCCTGGCTCAAGAGTTGCTTTCCTAAGTGTTTTTTCCCACCACACACGATTCCCACTGTATCCAGGGTCAAGCTCAGATGATGCAAGAGACTGTGTACCTCAGGAGCTTTGGGAGTTGGAAGTGCTTGAACACTTTGAGCATTACACAACAAAATGATCAACTACATTTGAAATTAAAACATAAATTCCCCTAAAAGTGTTCCAGCCCTTCTTGCTGAAGCCACTGTCGGTGTCCCCCTCTTCCTACCAACCAAATGATAAGTGACAAGTGATTTCGGCTGTCTCCCAGTGAACCATGCATGAGAACCTGTGCCACTTCTAGACCCAAGAAAGAAACATCATTTAAAAATCCAAAACTGAGTCTGACATGGTGTGACGCACATCTTTATTCCCAACACTTGTGAGGCAGAGACAGGCAGATCTTTTGTGAGTTTGAGGCCAGCTTGTGCTACATAGCAAGCATCAGAACAGTTGGGATTATGAGAAGAGACCCTTTATCCAAACAAATTCAAGACTAAGGGATAGAGGGGTTAAATCTATTGCCTCCCCCTGCTCCGATTCCACTGCCTCACATTGCTTTCTGGCTTTTTAAAGTCTATTTGACTCCCCCTTTCGGCTGCCTTTAGAGTAGACCAAGATGCTCTCACAGTGCTAGGCGCAGGGTCCTCACATCTGGGCACTCAGGCTTCTATAGCCTGTCGGAAAGAAGGGTACAGCTACTGCTGTCTTCCAGGGTGGCAGGGAGCATCTTCCCCTGGGATTTTAGGACTCTGAGACTAAGCAAGGGAAACATCTGGTGGCTGTTTCTTGGTGGCTGTTTTTGTTCCAGTTATAATGGGCCTCTGGGATAACCTTCCTGAGGTAATAATGTGCCACCATTTCTACCTTACAGGAAAATGGCTGAGAAGTTGAGCCAGGAGAGGACTCCAGAATCTTTGATGGGGTTTAGTGGTAGAGCATGAGAGGTACTATCTGTGAGAACCTGGGTTCCATCTTCACTGCCTCCCCCGCAACCCCCAAATCCATCCCTCAAACCAACCCATTATTTCAGGTTCACAAGGCCTGAGCCAGCCCTTGAATGTGGCAGACACGTTAGCCACACTTACTACATCTGGCGTGACTTGGCGCTGCGCTCCATTTCTTAGGTCTCATTACTGTGCAGAACTTAAATGTGTCCCTTTCAAACTTACCTCTAAACTCTCATTTGTATAAACCAACAGCAAACACCTTTTCCTTCTGTGTTAGTTTTCTATCACTGCTATAATAAGTTTTCAGAACCTCAGCTTAGAAGTCACATGCTTATGCTCTGAAGGTGCTGGGAACAGGGGTCCTGACCAGTGTTCCCACCTTCCTTGGCTATGGTCTTCCTCTTCCTCTGAACCTCATCCTGGTTCATATCCTCCTGCTCCACCATACCATGAGAACCCTGTGGTGACACTGGTCTCCAGAATAGTACAGAATGATCTTTCCCTCCCAGGACACACATCAGCCAAGGCCCTCTGGCTAGGAAATGTTCTGAAAATGAATGCAGACTCTGGAGGTCATGCAAGCGACCATACCTTTCTCACACAGGAAGGACAGGATGGAGGAACCACTCTGGGAGAACACTGGCCTGACCTGTGGCAAGCCATGGCTAACTTGTTCCCAGCAGTACAAATAGTCAAAGGAAAGCCCAGAAGAAAGAACTGGAAGCTTGGTAGTGGTGATGCATGCCTTTAATCTCAGCACCAGGAGGCAGAAGCAGGTGAATCTCTGTCAGTTCCAGGACAGCCTGGTCTATATAGTGAGTTCCAGAACAGCCAGGGAAGAAGGAGAAGGGAGAAGGGAGAAGGGAGAAGGGAGAAGGGAGAAGGGAGA
>NW_021604684.1:3965908-3974333 GCF_004785775.1 Grammomys surdaster
AAGAAGAAGAAGAAGAAGAAGAAGAAGAAGAAGAAGAAGAAGAAGAAGAAGAAGAAGAAGAAGAAGAAGAAGAAAGGAGGATGGGGAGGAGGAGAAGGAAAAGAAGAAGAGGAGGAGGAGAAGAGGAAGAGAAGAGGTGGGAAAGGAGGAAGAAGAGAAGGGGGAGAGGAGGAGGAGGAGGAGGAAGAAGAAAGAATTAGTAGAGCCCAAGATTAATCTATCTTTTCAAAGGTTTTCTAATTTGCCTATACTATAGGTGTGGTTTCTGTTGTGGCCCCCATAGACTCACAGGGAGTGGCACTATTAGGAGGTATGGCATTGTTGGAGTGGGTGTGGCTTTTGGAGGAAGTGTGTCACTGGGGGCTGGCTTTGAGGTTTAAGATGCTCAAGCCAGGCCCAGTGTCTCACTCTCTCTTCCTGCTGCCTGTGGATCCAGATGTAGAACTCTCAGCTAACTCTACAGCACCATGTCTGCCTGCATGCCACCATGCTTCCAGTCATGACAATAATGAACTAGAGCTCTGAAAAGCAGCCTAAATTGAATGTTTTCCTTTGTAAGAGTTGCCATGGTAATGGTGTCCTTTCACAGCAATGAAACCCTCACTAAGACAGTGACCTTACCTATTTTAAGAATAGCATTTAAGGAGGATGGAGGGATAGCTCTTACAGGGGACCCAGGCTCAGTTCCTAGCACCCACATGGAGGCTCGTAACCATTTGTAACTCCAGGTCCAGGGGACCCAACACTATCTGAGGGTGCTAAGCACATACATGGAGCACATATGATAAACTAGGCTGCCTCAATCTTGGGCTTTGAAACCATCTTATAAGAAACTCAAACTAGGTCATCCCTGCTTATGATCAATCTGTTTTTCAAAGATTAAGTTATGCCCAATCTGTAACCTTAACTACAGATGCTTCTGTACTGCCTCTTCCAGGAAATGGCAACCATACCTTTGTTTCAGGAGGTTATGACCAACTTTGTTTTATGTTCTGCTTCTGTAACCCAGCCCCCTCCCTCCCAATTTGGAAACTCCCTTACTCCTAAATTATAAGAATCTTATCTTCCCGATGTCCAGCACTGATCTAAAGCCTGCCTTAGTAGGATGCAGCCCTTGTACACAAATAAATCTGGCTATAATGTAATAATAAGATAAAACAAGATATTATCTATCCCAGAGGTCCTGTGTTTCCTCTGGCTATCCCACCACCATGCAGGAGGAAACCATCTTGGCTTTCTCATGAACACTATATTGCCAATTTTGTATAGTTTTGAATTATCTAGAAATGGTTTAATGTAGAAGTTCTCATAATGTGGTCTGGAGAGAGAGGATCAAGCTTTAGATCCTTTCCAGGTTAAAACTATTTATACAATAAATAAAAAATTACAATTATCCTTCTCTGTTCTCCATAGTCCTGATTTTCTACAGGACACTTAGGGAAAATGTGTGGCTTAATGAATCACTATTTTGTTTTGTTCGTTTTCTTTTTCTGCTGTTTTTCTTTTGGGCTTGGAGATCCAACCCAGGGCCTCGTGGTCATGAAGGACATTCACCACCAAGCCACACCTCAGCTCAAAGTCAATGTTTTCCAAATGACCAAAGTATGATGTTTCAAGATCACTTTGATGAAAGATCCGTTCAAAATGCAAGACAGACTGAAGAGCTCAGTGGAGCAGAGTGACCAGCTCCACCGGGATCTTCTCAGATTCTCCAATGCAGCTGAGCTTTGTGGAACCGGCAACTGTTGACTCTTGTGCAGTAACAGAACAGAGTATTCTCACAGTATGCAAAGAAACAGTGTGCAGAAGGCAACTTCCTTTCCTTTCTGTCTTCATATCTGTGGCCAGAGTTCCTTCATAGTTCCACCCAAACAATAGAGTATAGCAGGTTGAACACAGAAATACGTCTGACAATTACTTATGGTGTGTGTGTGTGTGTGTGTGTGGTGTCTGTGTGTGTGGTGTCTGTGTGTGCATACCTGAGTATATGTAGTGCCTTTACTTAGAGATCAGAAGAGGCATCAGAGCCCCGGAACTGGAGTTACAGATGGTTGTAAACTGCCATATGGGTGCTGGAAACTGAACTTGGGTCCTCTGTAAGAACAGCAAATGCTCTTAATTGCTGAGCCATCTCTCCAGCTCTGAGAATTTAAACATCTTCTAGACATTAAAGGGATTTGCAAAAATACAAAAATTATAGTTTCTTGCTCTTTTTTTGGAGAGTGGTTACTTATTTTTATTTATTTTAAGAAAATATTTTCTGCGGCTGGAGAGATAGCTTGGCCACTAAAGTGCTATCTGCTCTTCCAGCGGTCCTTAGTTTAATTCCCAACAACCACGTGGTGGCTCATAACCATCTATATTGGGATCTGATGCCCTCTTCTGGCATATAAGTGTACATGCATATAGAGCACTCATACATTAAATGAATAAGTAAATAAAAATCTTTTAAAAAATTAAAAAAATTTTCTTATTAGAATATGTGATTTAAGCTAATCTTTACTGTTATTATTAGCCAACACATATTTTTAATTTTTCAATTTTAATATCGAATATTGGGAATGTCTGTACATATGGCTTCTTAGTTTCTCAATCTCGGCACAAATGACATTTGGGAGTGGGTGATTCTTTTTTGCAAAGGCTGTGCATTGCAATTTCTCTACTAGACGGTAACAACTGTGTCCTCTACACCAATCTGTCATTCTAGACTGTCTTTAGTTATTGCTCCATGGCTCCTACAGGCAGAATATCCCCCAGGTAAGAACCTCTGATTGACAGACATCTGTTGACTGTTTTGGTACAACCCATGTTAAGGAGAGGTACTCAGAATCTTCATGACCTTTCATGAATCCTGGAATGAAGAAGTCTGATATATTATTCCACGTTACTCTCAGCACAGTTATGGGATTTATGCAGACAATGCCTGTAGCTGCACTCCATGTGTCTTCAAGGTTGAAGAGCAATCTCTTCAGTAAATAGGCAGCGGCATGACAACCTATGTGCAGTTAAATGGCCATCCAGTGATGACTATATGTGTATCTGCATCCCACTGGACAAACAGTGATGGCCGCATTACATCTCCATCCCGCTGCAACAGACCTGTGGTTTGTTGAGAATATTCACCACCATTCACAAAGGTGACATGGGTGGTCCTGATGCACATCTGTTATATAGGTGTTAGTGTGTTCCAGGGGCGTGTGCCCAGGGATGGATCCATGTTTCTAGGTCGCAAACTATGTTTCAACTCTGTAATCTTAAACATCAATCTGTTGGGATGTAGGGAAGCTTGTCCTATATCTTGAAGATGGAAAAAAAGATCATGGGGCTCCCTGTTTCCTCTTTGCTCTCTTCACTCCCTGGTTTGCCCCACTGCTCGCTCCTGCAGGCATCTGCTGCCTCAGCAAGGAGGCAGAATTGACTGTAGACTGGATAAACCTTTCTTCTTCCTAAGTTAATTGTCTCAAGTGTTTTATTATAGTGATGGACAATTGATGAGCACGCACACATACACACACAAGATTAAGGTAGGTCACTGGCTAAAATAATTTATTTGAAATCATTCAGTCTAAATTCAGAAAATTTTCTAGAAATGCTTGAGAATCCTTTTGAGGGTTGTGGCTGTAGCTGGGAGGTGAGTATATAAAGTATATAATTATATAATTTGGAGTTGGCTTGCTCAGTTCTAAAATAGATAGCACGCTTGTAGGTAGACCGTCTACCGAGTTGTTGTTTATGTAGCAAGGTCAAACTTACCGGTGTCCATTTCTGTCCCTTTTCCAAGATCATGAAATGTGTGTTGTCCCTTAAGGTCTGAAAGAACTCCTCCGTGTCCACCACAGTACCATCCTCCTCCAGCACCAACGTGACCAGGCCAGTTGTGATGACCAGGACATCCAGAGTCTAGGTTTGCAAGGGAGCACAGGAACAGGATGAAGGGAACGGGGTGATGTTTATGTTAAGGTTTCAGGGGCCTGGCTGGCTGGGATAAAGCTATACTGGTGAAGAAACCCATTGACAGGTATCTGTGACTTAATCTTCATTCAGAAGAACAGACTAAGGTTTTGAATGAGCGCTCCCCTCCTAGGGAATGAGATGAGTGGTCTAGTGCGTGCTTACAGTTGCTACCATTGCCTGTTACATAGAGGAATAAGCAGACGGTCTCCTACACCTTGTACTTTAAGCACAGGGACTCATGCAACCACCTCAGCCTCTCGCTTCAGAGGCTGCACGCTGCATGCCCATGTCTCATTTCTGTAGGAATCTGAGTTATGCTTCTCTGAGACTCTGTGAGTTTTTCCTTCCATGGTGGCTGAGAACCCTGTTTTAGCTTGAGGACCAGCTATCCTGGTCAGATCTCCCAGGTCATAGTCTCCCTTGTCAACGAAGGACAGTTACATTTTCACTGATGGATGCTTTTAAGGTATTCACTTCTGGACCCCAGTCTTCCATGATGCAGAGACATAGCCACTTTGAGGACTTAGACCTGTTCTTCACCTGCCTGTTAAGTCTCCTCCCAAGGCCCTGAAGCCTACAAATGGACTGATGAGTCTGATACGCTGTCTTTCTTTTCTTCTTCCCTCCTCCCACCTTCCCTCTCTTTCTTCCCTTCCTCCCTCCCTTTCTTCCTCTTTTCCTCCCTTCCTCCCTCCTTTCCACCTTCCCTCTCTTCCTCCCTTCCATCCTCTCTCTCTTTCTCCCTCCTTCCCTCTCTCCATCCCTCCCCCCCCCCACCTCCCGCCTTTGAGACAAGCTCTCTTTGTAGCCCTGGCTGCCCTGCAACTTGCTCTGTAGACCAGGCTGGCCTTGAACTCAGAGATTCACCTGCATTTGCCACCTGAGTGCTGGGATTAAAAGCAAGTGCCACTACTCAGCTGATAAGTTCTCTTCTAAGGTTTGAGTCTTATCACTGGCTTAGCATCCCAGGCCTGGATTCTGAGCTAACAAAGGGTACCTGAGGCTGTGACCACAGTACCTTGCTGATAAGTTCCTGCAGGCTGCTGGCCATCACCCCACGCCGGCTGCTTCGGTCATGGTTTGAAACTCGAAAAGGGCGAGCTGGATGTATGAGGGGTGTCAGCAAGACCTTCTTAGTCTGCAATCCCATGAATGTCAGGGGCCTATGAAGGAGGCACAGAGGAGAACCATTTTTTCAGACAAGGGTTTGGTTTCTGCTACATCAACCCCTAGACAGAGTTTCTCTTCATAACAGCCCTGGCTGTCCTGAAACTTGCTCTGAAGACCAGGTTGGCTTCAAACTCATAGAGATCTGTGTGCCTCTGTCTCCTGAGTGCTGGGATTAAAGGCGTGTGCTACCACCCCCGGGATTTTTAAGAGGTTTGAGACACACACAAATAATGCAATTTTAATATTTGCATCTAAAAGAAAGAAGCGGGCTGGAGAGATGGCTCAGTGGTTAAGAGCATTGACTGCACTTCCAGAGGTCCTGAGTTCAAATCCCAGCAACCACATGGTGGCTCACAACTATCTGTAATGAGATCTGATGCCCTCTTCTGGTGTGTCTGAAGACAGCAACAGTGTATTCATATATAATAAATAAATAAATCTTAAAAAAAAAGAAAGAAGCATGTCACTTAGGAATTACTAAGTGTTACATCTATCCATACCTCCAAAGGGCAAGCTAGTAACTGATTAGCTCAGCACATCCAGGGGCTGCCCTCTGTTTGGTCCTCAGCCCTTTTCCAAACTATATTCATCAAATGTTGATTCAAAACATTTTAGATTTATTTATTTTATGCATATGAATATTTTGTCTGAATGCATATACGTACCGCATGTGTTCCTGGTACCTGTGGAGTTTAGAGGAGAACAAGGAATCCCCTGGAACTGGAGTTACAAATGGCTGTGAGCCACTATATGGGTCCTGAGACTAGAACCTGGGTCCTTTGAAAGAACAACATGTGCTATCAACCTCCGAGCCAGCTCTCTAGCCCCCAGTTATATTATTTTTATGCATTTCTGCATGTACATGGTGTGTACATGTAGGTACAGATGCCACATGCGTGAGCGGCAGTCAGAGGACCAGTTTGTGGGGAATGGTCCTCACATTTTACTTTTATGTGGGTTTGGGGGATCAAATACAGGTTTTGAGTCTTGTGACTCAAGAGCCTTTACCCACTGAGCCACCTTAGCAGCCCACTGGGTGGGTCTTAAACCTAAAACTGTAAAATTATGATTTCTAGTGACTACAAAGTAGCTAAGCCAGTTTAGAGAGTCGATTTATACAGACAGACATATAGGTGCATATTTGTACAATACTGGCGCAGAACTAATTTAAAAGCCAAATACGGCTCAATGTATTAGTCAATTTGGGTTTTTTGTTTGTTTTAGTTTTAGTGTGGGGTTATAATTCAGGGTTCTGGGCCTGCTAGACCAGTACTCTGCTGCTGGGCTCATTCCCAACCAAGGTTTTGAGATCAGCCTAGAAGGGTATTTGAGTATGGTTAAAAATCTGTAACACATGTAACAAAAAGTTAGTTATAACAAGTAATTCATAAGTTAAAGCCATTCTAGACAACACATGACATAAACTGACCAAAGAAACAGGTTTCTAAAGACACTTTTAAATTGGGATATACAATTTCTGTCCTGTCTTAAAACCACACTTTAAAAGATAGAATTTAAAACAATGTTTCTTTACTGAGGTATTAAAATTATACCTCTATGTATCTATATGCAAAAACTTTTCTTGTTGACAACCAAACTTTGTAACATGAGAATAACTGACTTGATATGGATTTTACACTGTTACAACTTGGTTTTTTTGCCTTCTAAAAATTTTGGAAGTGTACAACATTAAAGAGGTTAAAAATCACTGGCTCTTGGAATTCATCACACCCAATCCCCACCCCCTTTCAATTTGCCTGAGCTCTTGCAAGGCACCAACAGAGCCGATAAGAGTTCTTTCAGCCAATGTCAGGAAAGTTCCTAGTATCTTTATAAAATATGTTTATAGGTTAAAAAGTTTTATTTTGCTACTAAAAGTGCTTCAGTGCAAAACTAATTTTTAAGGCTCAAATTGAACAGGAATTGATAGTCAATAACCTTGTAAATGATCAAATCCCTTAAACATGTTAAAAAAATACATTCAAAGTCAGGCTAAAAACTGATGATGCAGTTAATTATAAGATTAAAGCTTTATCTATTCTCCTATTTGATGTTTGCAAGGTACAGCTTAAAACAGATAACTAAAAACAGACAAAGACTATTGAACTCAGATATACTAGGTAAATACTGGCCCTCAAACTTCAGAGATCAGGTTAGTATAACATTTAATATGTTTAAACTTACCATGACAGACAGAGACTCCCAAATCCTGACAGTGACCCCAACCCCTGCCCCTGAGGTCTCCACGAAGATATGGGCACAAAAGGCACTACCTGGAGTGTGGTACAATAACCACTGGGGATAACTGCTCCAATGTCTTGCCTGCTGCTAGGGCCTGGCCTGAACTGTGAACAGAGGACACTCGAGAATTGATTGCTACATGTAGCCAAGCCAAGGTGAGGTCAGTCTGTCCCATGCTCCTCTTCCACAGGAAAAAGTCTCTTCATCTTCTGGGCCTGATTGGCCAAAGTCTGCCTCTGTCCTTGGTGCCATAAAGATGTAGGAGCCTGGGACAACTGTCTGGGTAATAAAATATGGACTAGTTTCTGGAATTTTAATTTATCCTTTTTCAGGTCTCTGATTAAATTGGCAGCTATGCTACTGTAGCTTGACAGCTAGAGAACAACAGACAACTAGCTCCTTACCTCAAGGTAATCCATGACTGGGTTAATTAGTCAGTTTATTAATTAATTAAAACTACTAATCTCATCCCAGCACTTGGGAAGTAGAGGCAGGTGGATTTCTGAGTTCGAGGCCAGCCTGGTCTACAGAGTGAGTTCTAGGACAGTCAGGGCTACACAGAGAAACCCTGTCTCGAAAAACCAAAAAACAAAACAAAACAAAACAAAACAAAACAAAACAAAACAAAACAAAAACCCTACTAATCTCAGGCTGGTGAGATGGCTCAGTGGTTAAGAGCACTGACTCCTCTTCTGGAGGTCCTGAGTTCAATTCCCAGCAACCACATGGTGGCTCACAACCATCTGTAATGGGATCTGATGCTCTTTTCTGGCATGTCTCAAGACAGCTACAGTGCACTTATATATAATAAATAAACCGCGGGGCCAGAGTGAATGGGGCTGGAGTGAGAAGAAAAAGGGAAGGAAGAAAACAAAACAACCCCACTAATCTCTTATTAAGAAGGACAAACAGAGCCGGGCAGTGGTGGCGCACGCCTTTAATCCCAGCACTTGGGAGGCAGAGGCAGGCGGATTTCTGAGTTGGAGGCCAGCCTGGTCTACAGAGTGAGTTCTAGGACAGCCCGGGCTATACAGAGAAACCCTGTCTCGAAAAACCAAAA